>NC_072020.1:30536696-30626696 GCF_027791375.1 Indicator indicator
GACATTAGTGAAAGTTTTCAGTGCTTAAAGCAGGTGTATAAGAAAGATGGGGACAAAAGCCTGTTGTAATAGAATCATAGAATCTTAGAATTGTAAGGGTTGGAAGGGACCTCAAGGATCAGCCAGTTCCAACACCCTTGCCATGGTGAGGGACACCTCACACTAGATGAAGTTGTCCAGAGCCACCTCCAGCCCGGCCTTAAAAACCTCCAGGGATGAGACTTCCATCACCTCCCAGGGCAACCTGTTCCAGTGCCTCACCATGCTCATGGTAGAACAGGGAGTAACATTTAAACTAAGGGAGAGCAGATTTAGACTGTAGACAAGGATGATTTTTTTTTTTTTTACAATAAGGTTGGTGAAACACATTTGCAGGTTTCCCAGAGAGGTGGCAGAAGCCTGGTCCTTGGAAACATTCAAGGTCAGGTTGTCTGGGGCTCTGAGCAACCTCATCTAGTTAAAGATGTCCCTACTCACTGCAGTGGGACTAGATTTGATGATTTTGAAAGGTTGCTTCCAACTTAGAACATTCTATGATTCTATCTCAGTGAAAAGTTAATGATGAAGCCTTAGAAATCAGTGGGAAAACTCCCATTCACTATGAAGAGGAGGATTTTACCTGCTGAAACTGCAATGTAAGCCACAATTATTATCTGCACTTAATTTGCCAAGTTCAGTGTAGGTCTTTGTCTCACTATTAAGTTTGATATTTTCAGAATGTTATGGAAAACTGTGTCTGAAGCACACTAGAAGATAGTTTGCTTGCAATCATGAAGTTCACACTTCTAACCTCTTTTACCTTAGTAAGAAACATGAGCCAAAATCATTACTAAGCTCGGAGAGTGAATTAAAAAAAATGTCACTTTGGTTGTGCTGTAAAAGTGGTCAAACCCCAGGGAAATAGATAGGAAGAACAGCTGGAAACTCTGGGTGCATTTGCAGAGCACTGCCCATGTAGGCAGCACTGCAGGAAACGAGCAGCAGCAGCACCTGGCCCAAGCAGCTGTGTGTGGTTAGCCCTTGAATCTGCATGCTCTCCAAAGGCTTCCTGGCAGGCACCACTCTAGCAATGACAAAATGAGGGAAAGTCACCTGCAAGTGACAAATATTCTCAAGATATGTTCGTTGCTTTGACAGCTGCTGCTCACAAAGAAGAGCTGCAGGTCCACTGGGCTAGAAGGAGGTGGGTGCAGAAACAATGCAGGTAGAGACAGCAACCTCCCTGGGGAAAATAGAGGGATAAATATTTCACCATGTCTCAGCCCCTTAGGACCTACTAGCTCAACATAACTGCAATCACAGAATCACAGAATGTCAGCATTTACCTTCAACTATATGAACATAGAGAGCCACAAAAGTATGGAGAAACAGTATGAGAATTCTAATTCAATGTGTTTTCAACTGCAAAGGCAGAATCACAGAATCAATAAGGTTGGAAAAGGCCTCAAGGATCATCAAGTCCAACCTGTCACCCAAGACCTCATGACTACTAAACCATGGTACCAAGTGCCACATCCAATCCCCTCTTGAACACCTCCAGGGATGGTGACTCCACCACCCTCCTGGGCAGCACATTCCAATGGCCAACCACTCTCTCTGTGAAGAACTTTCTCCTCACCTCCAGCCTAAACCTCCCCTGGTGCAGCTTGAGACTGTGTCCTCTTGTTCTGGTGCTAGTTGCCTATCAAACTGAAGTTACCCAACTCAGCTCTAAATCCAGAATATTCTCTGTATCCCAAGAAGTGCAAGGCTGTGTGGTAGCTGAGGAGCAGTCATCCTAGATGCTGAGATGTGTAAGTTTGTTAAATAGTGACATAATGAGGAGACATCAAAGAACATGATGTTGGTGTTGGGCATAAGGAAGTTCTGGATATTCAGAGCTGGTGTGTGTCTCAATAATGATGTAGTGTTTTGTTCTAACCTAGTGTACTATTTTTTTTCCCCCACTCACACACCTAGTGAGTGAGAAAACATTTGCAGCAGCATTGTAGCTGGCTATTTGTGTTTGGAAAACAGGGGTCAAAACATCAGCTGTTGTAAAATGGCATCATGCCACTGTGATAAACTGAGTTATAGCAATTGACACCAGCTGAGCACTTGGACCCAGATTTCTGGGAACATTTGATTTAACAGTGTTAGATCAAAACTCTGTCTTAGGCTTGTTCCACATTTCACCTGCATTGGTGACCTGCACCTGGTGCATAAGAGGGAAGAAAGGTAAAAGAAGCCAAGCGCCCAACTTCTGTTGGGTGAGACAATCAATTCTGTTGGGTGAGACAATCAATCTGATGACTCTCATACAATTGATTTCCAAAGCCAGACAGATCAAGCCCATGCATGTAAACAGAAATTCACTGATTTATTTATTTTTGAATTTATTTTCATTTCAAAAGGAAGTTAGCAAAACTTGATCTTGCTTGTAACCAGCACTGCTGATATCTTTGATACGAGTAACAGCAAGATCAGGGCTTTATTCATCACAGACCTAAATGCAGCCTTGCAGCTAATGGAAAAAGAGGTGAGAGTGGATAAAGAAGTACATATAATAATCTCAGTTGAGGTTTTAAATTAATTCACTATAGCTGCTTCAAAATATGGTACTAAAAATGAGAAAATTAGATTCTTCCACTAAGGGTTGATGGAGAGCATTTGTTTGTTGTTTTTTTTTTTTCCTGTGTTGTATAAAAAGAATGGAAGGAAAAATAAATAAATAACAAACCAAGAACAGCTATTAAAAGGTGAGCAATGAAAAATGACTATGTTCAGGGATAGAAAAAAAATGTCCACTAGCTTATATCTGACTTTTAGGTCATAGTCTGGACTTGATGATCTCAAAGGTCTTTTCCAGCCTCAATAATTCTGTGATATCTTGTGTGGATAAAGAATGTTGTACATAATTGTCAGTAGGACAGCATGTGCAGCATACTGTTCTTTTAAACATTATGGGTCAAATGGGCAAAATCCTTCACACCTTCTTTTTGCTCAGGATATATTGTCACACACAGGATTTTCAGGATATGTCCACATCTGAATAATTCTCTTTCCATTCAAAGCTGAGATTCATTTTCTTAGATTCATTTTCTTATCTCTTCTTTGAGAGATATTAGTGGAGGTTACAGCATTGGCACAATGGGAGAAGAGGCCAGATTTAAGCAATTAAAAGCACTGAAAACATGCCATGCAATTGCTTGCTGATTATGTTATAGTTATTTGCACTTGTAAAACTGCAGGTACAATTAATGAAACATGGCTAGGATAATTAGATGCATTACTATGATTTGACAGAGTGCTTCAATACATATCTGAAAATAAGGAGCAGGTAAGAGAAGGGACTAAAAGGAGAGGAAGAGCTTGAAGGTGGAAAAGACAAAATGTGATTAAGCAGGATAATGAATGCTTGGGGAAGGAGGTGGTGTAGGTACCCTTGGTAGGTGTAATTTATAGGTGAAGATATTGAGAAGAAAAATATTCCTATCCTAGCAGCATGGCTTGAAAAAAGAAGGGTTTCTGTCATTTGTTACCTTCTCTTCATTGGCATTTTATTCTACCTAGAATTTTAGTCTGTAGTGGGTTGAAAATTCCCCCAACATTATAATTGCCTGACCAACTCAGTTGGAAGCAAATGAAGCTGTATTTACAAGCAAAACTACAATCTACAATGAAATGCAATGACTATGTAGAAAATACACAATATTTACATATATTTACAGGTATTTACAATTTATAAACAGCACAAGAACCCCCCTGGCCAAAAACCAGGGGAGCTAATAGCTTCCCCTTCCCTGCTCCCCTCCTTACTCCCCTGGCCATAAAAGGGACAAGAGAAAGAGCAGAGAATTGTTTTTTTAGGATACTCAGCCACAACAAAGAACACAGCCAAGGTCAGCTAAGCCAAGCAGAAGCAAGTTAGTGCCTCCCAGAGCGAGGAAGCCAAAAAGGAAAAAGAAAGTTTGCAGATCTAAGTTTTATATCTATTATCTGTCCAATGGGATTGTTTAGAACTTATCTTTATTTTCCTTTTTACACCCAATAGCAATTTATTTACATTCTACTGCTTTCTGTTCAAGATCTGTGGAAAATTGTAAAGGTACAGCCTAAAACCACCACATAGTCACACCAAAAAATGGCTGTGGTCTTCTGTTTCACCATTAGGTCCCATTCCAGTAGGAAGCACCATAACAGCAGAGCAGTACTGAGAATTCCTTTCTCTGTTGCAATAAGGTCTTACAATAGTCACTTTTGGTTCATAATCAGCACCTAGAGATGTCACCATAACTGATTTGGGCTTCTATCTTAAAAGACATTCAAGAAATGATCAGAGCGCTGGAACACCTCTCCTACGAGACAGGCTGGGCAGGGACTGGCTGGAGAGCAGCCCTGAAGAAAAGGACTTGGGGCTGCTGGTGGATGAGAAGCTCAACATGAGCCAGCAGTGAGCACTTGCAGCCCAGAAAGCCAACCAGAGCCTGGGCTGCAGCAAGAGAAGCATAGCCAGCAGGGCAAGGGAGGTGATTCTCCCCCTCTACTCCACTCTGCTAAGACCCCACCTGGAGTACTGCATCCAGTTCTGGAGCCTCTATTACAGGAAGGATCTGGATGTGCTGGAATGTGTCCAGAGAAGGGCCACGAGGATGATCGGAGGGCTGGAGCTGCTCTGCTATGCAGACAGACTGAGAGAGTTGAGACTATTCAGTCTGGAGAAGATAACTTCAAGGAGCCCTTCTTGTGGCCTTCCAGTATCTGAAGGAGGCTACAAGAAAGCTGGGGAGGGACTTTATAGGGTGGCAGGAAGTTATAGGACTAGGGGGACTGGAACAAAACTAGAAATGGGTAGATTCAGATTGGATGTTAGGAAGAAATTCTTCCCCATGAGGGTGGTGAGACACTGGAACAGGTTGCCCAGGAAGGTGGTGGAAGCCTCATCCCTGGAGGTTTTTGCAGCCAGGCTGGATGTGGCTGTGAGCAACCTGATGTAGTGTGAGGTGTCCCTGCCCATGGCAGGGGGGTTGGAACTGGCTGATCCTTGAGGTCCCTTCCAACCCTACCAATTCTATGATTCTATGAGATGAGAAGCTGCCTTCACTGGACAATTGACTCAGCCAGGCCCTTTTGCAGCCTTGTGCTCATCCCTATTCCTATTGGCGTTTTGCTCCCATACAAACAGTGGAACACACTATCCTGGTGTGACACAAAGGCTTCTCAAAGCAAGGCACTTACTCAGGCATTTTCTGGAAATGAGAACATCTGAATGAAACCACTCTGCTGGATTGCAAACGTGGGAAAGCACATACATGTGTATACAAATGCACGCTATTAGGAATGCTCATTTGGCAAATTAATAACCAAAAGACTCCCCAGACAAACAAAACATGCAGGCAGTGATTTATGCAAAAAACATTTCCTTCTAATTAAAGTGTCAGTTCAGTGTAAACAGGTCAGAACAGGTTTTTTTTTTAAGAGATGAAGGTACACCCCTTACAGTACTATGCTGCTCCTCAGCGTGCAGTAACACAGGGGTTCATGCAGCTACTTTTTGGAGTAATTGCTCATGTTGTAAACCAGAGTCTTATGAGCTGGGGCTTTGCAATCTGATTATGAAATGACCTGATTGGTGCATGTATTCCTGTGGATTCAACTGTTTTGTAAGTATGGAGTGCAAGGCATGAAGGCCATTCCTGTGCCACAGCTGTTTAAAGTGTATCTGTGAGGTGAACAAAATGAATTAACAAAGACATTTACTCACAGAGGAGCTCTAAAAAAAAAAAACAACAAAACAAACAAACCCCCCAAACCCCAAAAAAACCCAAACAAAACAAAACAAAACAAAAAAAAAAAAAAAAAGAAAGAAGGGAAACTGTCCTCAATGTTGGAGTTTTTCTTGCTTTATGCAGGAATTCTGTTGATACTTTTGAAAATGTAAAAAGCAGTTCCAAAGCACATTGGCACGTGCACGAAACTGCAATACTCACTTGGCACTGCTTGTTCCCAGTGCTGGCAGTGTGGCACACAGACCTCTTTAGCCTCTTCCTCTGTTGTTTTCTGCACAAGAGCCAACCATTGTGGCTACTCATGAGGCAAGGCTGGCAGCTGAAGAACCCAGATGCCAAGCTCTGGATTGTATGTCTGTTTGGTTTGTGGCTGGTCTCTTCCCTGGCATCTGCCCTGGCATTGCAGCAGGCTGTGTAACCGTCTGTGGAGTTGGGTTCAGGATTAGTCTTCTGCTGGATAGCATGCTCCTCTGGTCACTGTTTGCCTTTCGAATTACCCTTGATTATGAGGAATGTGCTCCTCTCCTGCACACTCCCCCCAAGACATATATGCTCATATAGTGCTGTCTGACTGCTAAAAAGGGGTGCTCAAGTCTGTTTGCTTGCTTTAGATCAGATGTGCAGTGAGTTTGAGCCACATAAATCCAGACCATCTCCTCTCAGCCAGGAAAAAATTCAAGTTGAATGTGGTAACACACTTGCATGACTTTTGTAAGGATATGTCCCCCACCCAGGTCCCAGTGAAGGCATGAAGACTGCCATGTCTGGCTTGTGTTAGCCCACATGTCTGCAAGATCTTGTTTGGGCTCTGCCTGATTTTTAATCCACTGTAAGCATCATCACTGAGCAACATGAGGTGATTGTTTCTCCTTTGGGGCATTTAGTTTTGAGATCCAGAAAATTTAGCAGGTGATTTAAGCAGGGAAACTTCCAGGACAGTAGAAACCCTGTTAGTGTGCTTCTGAAGGCTTAAACTGTTGTTTCTTGTAGTTTGTTAATGCACAGTTCTTAAATCCTTGACAACAATCATTAGTTTTTAACATATCTGCCTTTCTTCTCTTGGAAGAATACCAGCTGACCAGAATCTATCTCACCCCAAATCAATTTTTTTTTGGTCATTGCTTCTGCCTACTGCAGTGGGGAGCAAGGGAAAGATTTCTGATGTTGTGGTTGGACTCTTGCCATACTATTAGGACAGTCATTTGTAGTCTGATTTCCAAAGGACATTTCTTTTCTCTAAAGCCCTTTTTACCTTATCTAGGGGTTGGTATAGTTCTAAATCTCTGTATGCATATGTTGAAGAAGGGTGGAAAAAGTTGGCTAAACAACCTCGATGTGAAACCTGTTTTGAACCCTTCTAGTATTATGAAGTTGTGTTTATAGGTGTTGTTTCAGATTTTTTTTTCTAAAACAAATCTTTTGTAACAAAAAAGAAAATAGAGGAACTGATTGTTTAGCAGTCCAGTTGCTGGTGAGCAGATGTGTAACAGTGACAAGAAAAATATGCCTTAGACAACAGTTGTGGATGCTAGGCCGGTCTGAAGGTAATGGAGAACATGAGGGCTTGTATGCTTTTTGTCAATGCTGTCTTTTATTGAGACTTATGGCTAGAGAACACCAGGCTAGAAAAGCCATTGGCTTGGTCCAGCAGGGTACTTCTTATCTTCTCATGCCACCAAACACTAGCACGTTTGGAATGGCAGGGTAGGAGAAATGGGGAATGGCAGGGTAGGGAAATGGCAGGCTGTGTTCCCTGGGTTTCTGCTTTTCCCTCTCCTACTAGCTCACACTTAAGTGTCTCAAACCCCCTCAAATTTCATGCAGCTAGAAGTGCAGGAGGGATGTCCCACACTGCAGCTGTGTGAGTGATGCCCCCAGGGCGCAGCTGGTGGCACATGCTCACCGCCTCAGCAGGGACTGTCACACCATCTATCAAAGCCTGCCATGAGCATTGTTTCAGCTACCCAGGCAGCTCCATCACATCCAGAGCTACTAGCTAGATATATTCAGTCCTTTTCCAGTTTTTCCACTAGAAGTTAATTTTGAAAATATTTCTGTTTGGAGCTGGAACACTCTGAGAAAGGCCAATGTCCAGGTTATTCTTTCTGACCAGAGGCAAAGGAAAAGTGGCTGTTTGACAACTCATCAAATCCCTTTGGAGCAGAGAACTTTCCTGTGCTATTGTGCCAAACTGCAATGCCAGCTTTCAGCAAGATGGTAGAAGATAATTTAAACAGAAATTGCATGCTCAGAATGCCATTAAGAATGCTTTCCCCAGTCTTCTAAGAATTAAGGTCTTCTATAAACCTTAGAAAATGTACTGATTCTATAAACCTCAGAAAACTATTCCTGATGCTGGCCAATGGCATCCAGCATCAGGAATAGTGTGGGCAGCAGGAGCAGGGAAGTCATTCTGCCCTGGACTCAGCACTGGTTAGAACACACCTTGAGTCCTGTGTCCAGTTCTGGGCTCCTCAATTTCAGAAGGACATTGAGATACTTGAACATGTCCAGAGAAGGACAACAAGGCTGGGGAGGGGTCTGAAGCACAGCCCTGTGAGGAGAGGCTGAGGGAGCTGGGGGTGTTTAGCCTGGAGAAGAGGAGGCTCAGGGGAGACCTCATTGCTGTCTACAACTACCTGAAGGGAGGTTGTAGCCAGGTGGGGGTTGGTCTCTTCTCCCAGGCAACCAGCAGCAGAACAAGAGGACACAGTCTCAAGCTGTGCCAGGGGAGGTTTAGGCTGGAGGTGAGGAGAAAGTTCTTCCCAGAAAGAGTAATTGGTCATTGGAATGTGCTGCTTGGGGAGGTGGTGGAGTCTCTGTCCCTGGAGGTGTTGAAAAAAAAATGATTGGATGTGGCACTTGGAGCCATGGTGTAGTTGTCAGGAGACCCTGCACTTGTCCTTATTAAACTTCATGAGGTTTGCCTGCAACAATATCACAGTATATCAGAAAGATACATACCTCAAGAGAGAGGTCCCTTCCTGAATCACACCATTACACAAAACATGTCACTTTCTTCTCTCAGCCCTGCACGATTTAACCAACAGTTTTATACTATGTAGCCTTGTTTTTGTTCTGGGTTGGGTTGGTTGGTTGGGTTTTTTTGTTTGTTTGGGTTTTTTTGGTTTTTTTGGGTACCAACTCCTTTAAGAAGAAGTTGGCAGGAAAAAAAGTAATATTTCAAACCTCATTAAAAAGGAGCAGCTAAGGTTTGGCACAAACAAATCTCAGTTTGTGGGAATTCTTGCTTTTTTCACCAAATTAAATAATATCAGTTGGTTTGTTTTAAAATGATATCAGTACAGACCCTTCCCACCCTCACCCCATATCTCCTCCCCAAAATGTAGCTGATCTACAGTTTTTGATGTTTCTTTGTTATTTTCTTTTTTTGTGTGTGTGTGTGCTTGTGGAACTCCTATACAACTTCTGTTTGAGAAGAAATTTGGCAAGTGATTAGACCATAATATGTCTGAATGCTTCATGTATTTTGGATTTAAAAAAAAAAAAAAAGAGCTGAGATAATAAAGCTCCAAAAGTTGCTGCTGTGAGTGTGTACTGCAAGTGCTTTTGAAAGAAGTTTCAGAAGATTTTTTAATTAGGTGCCTAAGACTATAAATGGTAGACTGGAACTGTTTGGTCTGTGGGGTAAATAAGTGTGCATTTTAAAAACATTTTTAAATACATATTCCCCCACTTGACAGTGCTATTCCAGTCCACCGAGTAAATAATGCATATTTTTAAAAATTCATAAATACATATAATATGTAAAAAAGCTGCCCAGATACTGTATGTGTGGGACCTAGAAACTTGGATGAGGCTGAAACAGACACAGTCCCCAAGGATAATGATACAGACTCTTATAACCTCCCGTGGAAGTTTTCTTTCAAAATAAAGCAAGAGAGGAAATTCTATAGGAGCAAATTACACTCAAAGAAGATGAAGGTTGTGAGGCAACCCTCCAGGACTTTGCAGAGTCAAAGTGAGGGTTTGCCTTTGTCCTTACAGCATGCTGCTGAGATTTTTCATTCTTTTTCTTTTCCTTGCTACCTTAAGAATGGTCTGTTGTAAGAAAAGAAGGTCAGCATTCGTGTTTCATTTCTTGAGTCCTGTGAGTTTGAGTACACATGGATTATTCAGATAGAAATGTTTAATTTCTCTTCATTGGTTTGTCTGGATTTTTTTTTCCTCCAGAATTTATTTCTTATTTAGAGGAGTGTAGGAATCACAAGATCACTGGGTGTTAGGGGTTGGAAGAGACCTCTGGAGATCACAGAATCACAGAAACATTCCGGTTGGAAAAGACCTTTAGGATTACCGAGTCCGACCCAGCACCCTACTCTACAAGGTTCACCCCTAAACCCCAAGCACCACAGCCAAACCACCTTTAAACACATCCAGGGTTGGTGACTCAACCACCTCCCTGGGCAGCACATTCTAGTGCCTGACCACCCTTTCTTTGAACAATTTTTTCCTGCTGTCTAGTCTAAACCTCCCCAGTCACAGCTTGAGGCCATTCCCTCTTCTTCTGTCACAAATTCCCCGTCAAAAGAGACCAGCACCAGCCTCTCCACGACATCCTTTCAGGTAGTTGTAGAGAGCCATGAGGTCTCCTCTCAGCCTCCTCTTTTCCAAACTAACCATCCCCAGCTCCTTCAGTCACTCTTCATCATCAAGTCCAACCCCCCCTGCCAGAGCAGAACCATAGAATCCAGCACAGGTCTCACAGGAATGCATCCAGATGGGGCTTGGAAGTCTCCAGAGAAGGAGACTCCACAACCTCTCTGGGCAGCCTGTTCCAGTGCTCTGTGACCCTCACAGTGAAGAAGTTCCTCCTCATGTTGAGGTGGAACCTCCTGTGCTGCAGTTTCTATCCATTGCCCCTTGTCCTATCCCAGGGTACAACTGAGCAGAGCCTGTCCCCTCCTTCTTGACAACCAGCCCTCAGGTATTTAGAAATATTGATTAAATCCCCTCTCAGTCTTCTCTTCTCCAGACTAAACAGCCCCAGGTCTCCTCACAGGGCATGTGCTCCAGAGCAATCTCAAGCAGGCAGAAACCCCTGCCTTGATGTAGGAAATGCAGACTCTGTGTCTCTAAGTAAGAAGTATAGAAGAATAGTCAAGGCTTTCACTTTTGTAACCCTCTATACAACAAAATGCTGAAGCACACACAACTTCAAGTGTGTGCTTGTCCTCACCCCTACTCAGCCAAACACTTAAGGACATCCTCCATACCTACTTTAACTAGAGTGGAGGTTTATATGCTCATCTGAGTCAGTGCCTAAAGTCATACCCATAAAGGAACTCTGGCTGAATCTCTATCAGCAACAACAAACATTGTTAAGGTATGCAGACCTCCTCGTTGTCCTATGTGGTGGTCAACAAATCTACTTCCTCTTTCTTTGCACATTTATTCTCAAGCATGCAAGAATGTCTGTCCACTTGAAGCACACTCTGCCTAACCTGACTGGCAGCACTTCATGTCACCCTGAATTTTGTATGGTGCAGGGGAAATGAACAGCCCCCCCCCTCTCCAAAGAGACATGGGCAGCAAAATTGTCCATAAAATTATAGGAAACGAATCTGAGAGGAAATATGAATTTTAACCACTGGGTTTGTTTGCCCTTCCCCCTTTTGCACAGAGATGCCCTTCATGTGCTGTGGTTCCTGAGTGAAATAATTCCTGTGTGTATCTTTGCATTATTTTCTTAGCTTGGAACTACTGTATTTCTGCACAGTTTCCTATCTGCTAGCCCCAGCATTTACAGCCTACGAAAACCTCATAAATCTACTTCATTTTTCTAATAAGACATGAAAGTCCTTAATTGGCCTTAATGAAATGCACTTAAAGGGCAATAAACGTGTTTAAGCCCCTCTTTCAGGGTGAGCTACAGTACTCTCACTCTGCTCTGTTTTAGCCTTTGTGGTAATTAATCACTTATTCATATGTGGCACATCAGTAACAAGATCAAGCAACTACTGCACAATTGCATGATAATAAGCTGCTCATATATGTGTCAAGATTTAGCAATCCTTTTTAAAGCCTAATTTAAACTCATTTTACAACTAAGCAGGCTGCTTCTCTGAAGTAGTTCTACACAGTATCTTTTTTTTTTACATATTTCTGCTGAAATGCTATCTTTTTATTTTGTTTATAGATATCCATTGCCTTAAATCAACTCAGAGCACCAGAATGAATTACAACAATGTGAGAGCCTTACCACTGGATTTTTTCAAAGGCTTTATCTTTCATCCATGACTGCAGCCTCCCTCACACAGAAGAAAAAGCCACAGAATTAACATCCATTAGGATAACTTTGATAATAAAGGAGGAATTATGGTGAAGATTTATTTTCCAGAATGCTGAGGTTGTCCCCCTTGTGAATCTCATGCTGCTTGCCTCTGTCAAGTGGTCAGGAGAACAACCTGGGTGAGGGGACCCAAAGTTCTTTCCTAGAAGTCAGGTCTTTGATTCCTGACAATGAAAGCTGCTCCTAAAACCTGACCTCTGATTTTTATTTGCTGTAGTTTCCAGAATGTCATACTTCAGGCACAGAGCAGTCTGTTTGTAAGAATCTGAATTCAAGTACTGTTGAAGAAAACGGATGCCTTCTAATGATCCACTGGCCTGAGATAAAAAAACAGCAGTGCCCCAAATGTCTGTGAGGAAGATGCTTGCATTTACCCCCCACTTGTTGTACCCCAGGGCAACATACTCACAGTAAGTGACCTGAGTATTTATGTTTGGTATTCAGATGAGCTTTAAGTAACTACTTAGTCCTTCAAGGAAGAAAAAACACATTTGAAACGTTGTCTAAGTAGTGTTAAAATGACTTTGGTGGAGGGCCACAAAAGTGATCCAAAGGATGGAGTGCCTCTGCAGTGAGTCTGAGGGAGCTGGGGTTGGTCAGCCTAGAAAACAGAAGACTCCAGGAGGACCTTATAGCTGCCTCCCAGTACCCAAAGGGATCCTGCAGGAAAGCTGGGGAGGGACTTGTCATAAAGGTGTCTAGAGACAGGACAAGAGGGAATGGTTTTAAGCTGAAGGAGAGTACGTTCAGACTGGATCTTAGGAAGAAGTTCTTCAGTAGGAGGGTGGTGAGCTGTCCAGGGAGGTTGTGGATGCCTCCTCCCTGAGTGTTCAAGGCTCAAGGTCTCATCCATCTGAGTCTAGGTGAGAGGTGTCCTGCTAAGGGCAGGGAGGTTGGAGTAGGTGATCTCTGAGGTCCCTTCCAACCTAAGCCATTCTATCATTCTATCAACAAGAGGTCAGATTTGTGCTTGCTGCATGCAAAAAAACCCACCAATGAAACCCAGGAAAAGTATGGGCCTGGATTATCACAGGTTGAACAGTTGTTAAAACCTTTTTTGTTTGTTTCAGCTTTGGAGGACTGGAGCCCATTTTGTATGAACTTACTTTCCAACAGCAGTCAACAAAGTCTGCAAAATCATATTAAGGTTTCTAGTGGGTATTTTATCTCTTGTAGGCATCCACAGCTGTTCAGAAGTTCCATTGTCATATTTTATCTACAAGGAGTGAGGTGTTTTGTTTATTATGAGGGCAGACACTTACAGAGAGGGGTGCATGGTCACTTTAAAAGTACTTCTTAATCCAGCTCCCCATAGTAACCTGGATATTGCAAAAATGTAGATAGTCATCTGTGCATGTGCCTGTGGGAGTGTGTGTGTTGGCTCTGGTAAGGTTGTCAGCAACTCTAGAGACATGCCCTAAATTCTGGCACCTCAAGATCAGCACCCATATATATTTTGGAGTCCATGTTACTCTACAGAAGCCCTTCTCATGCTCCCCAGGCAAAGAAAACAGATTCAGACCAACTTTTGCTCTCTGAACTGGGTTAAGAACTGGCTGGAGGGCTGAGCCCAGAGAGTGGTGGTGAATGGTGCCACATCCAGCTGGCAGCCCTCACTAATGGTGTCCCCTAGGGATCAGTGCTGGGCCCTATCCTGTTCAATATCTTTATTGATGATCTGGATGAGGGGATTGAGTCCATCATCAATAAGTTTGCAGATGACAAAGCTGGGAGCAAGTTTTGATCTATTAGGTGGTAGGAGGACTCTGCAGAGGGACCTTGCCAGGCTGGATGGTGGGCAGAGTCCAGGGGCATGAGATTTAACAGATCTAAGTGCTGGGTGCTGCACTTAGGCCACAACAACCCCATGCAGTGCTACAGGCTGGGGTCAGAGTGGCTGGAGAGCAGCCAGGCAGAAAGGGACCTGGGGGTGCTGGTTGACAGCAGCTGAACAGGAGCCAGCAGTGTGCCCAGGTGGCCAAGAAGGCCAATGGCATCCTGGCCTGCAGCAGGAATAGTGTGGCCAGCAGGAGCAGGGAAGTCATTCTGCCCTGTGCTCAGCACTGGTTAGACCACACCTTGAGTGCTGTGTCCAGTTCTGGGCCCCTCAGTTTAAGAAGGACATTGAGATACTTGAACATGTCCAGAGAAGGGCAACGAGGCTGGGGAGAAGTCTGGAGCACAGCCCTGTGAGGAGAGGCTGAGGGAGCTGGGGGTGTTTAGCCTGGAGAAGAGGAGGCTCAGGGGAGACCTTATTGCTCTATAGAACTACCTGAAGGGAGTTTGTAGCCAGGTGGGGGTTGGTCTCTTCTCCCAGGCAACCAGTGTAGGAAGAAATTCTTCCTAGAAAGAGAAATTGGCCATTGGAATGTGCTGCCCAGGGAGGTGGTGGAGTCACTGTCCCTGGAATTGTTTAAAATAAGCCTGGCTGAGGCACTTAGTGCCATGGTTTAGCTGATTGGATGGTGTTGGGTGATAGGTTGGACTTGATGATCTCTAAGATCTTTCCCAAACTGGTTAATTCTGTGATTCTGTGATTCTGTATTTAGGAACTTGTAGGAAATGCTCCAGTAGAGGAAACTGTTCCCAAATGGAGTGATCCTGTTGCACTTTGAGGACAGTCTGCCACCAGCTGCGGTGGAACAGAACTCTTTGTTATAAAAGCAGCTTATATTACATATTGCTGATCTCTTAGAAGCAGAATGCAGCAAGGTTTTGTCAGTCTGCAAATACTCTTATACCTAGAGCTAAGCAACTTGAGGAAGCAGCCAGAGTGGAAGAATGGAACAATTAAAACCCCATTAAAGTTTAAACTCTTTTCAAAAGCAGAGGATAACTAGGGAAGGTTTAAACAGTTCTTCATTCTGTAGCTGTGAGCAACTGGGACCAGCAGGAAAGAAGGCAGTCAGGAGACTTGTTCCAACAGTCACTCATTGTGCAGTAGTTGATATTGTCAGTATGTTGCTAGCTCAGTCAGAGGAAGCTAAGCTGTGAAACAGAACTGTAGAAATATGAATTCTTCACTGCAATTAAAAACGTGATGGAAGAGCATTTGTTTAACAGAGAGAATCAAAAAGAAAGTAAAAATAGTGAAGGGTTTTGGACTTGACTAAAATTTAAGGTTCTCTTTCAATCCTCAAGGCACTCAGTTTCTCTGATAAGAAACCAGATCATACCTGCAATGTGGGACAGGACACTTTGAGAGATGTTAGGGGAAATCCTAAAATTAACCCTTGACAAAGCTATGCAGACTTGTCAAGCATGGGAGGTCACCATGTGCTAACAGATTAGGAGAAGCTTACGGGAGGTGCTTGGTGCTGGGAGGTGTTGGATGTGGTGCAGAATGTGAAATGCTACCTGAGAAAGAACTGAGGATGGGGACAGGGAGGAGAAAGTTGCTTGAAATATTCCCAGTACCCACTTTAAGGTACAATTCTCATCAATAGATATGAAGATTTCTTTTTTTTAAACAATCAAGAAGATGGTTCCAAAGGTGCTTCAGAAATAGCTATTAGAAAGAACACACCAATGTCATTTAGAGACTAGAAAAAAAAATCTCAGAGGATGACCAGGATGTTTTATATTGGGCTTGTGCCCTTGCTACAGTGTGCCTTGGAAGCCAAAAGTGTAAATGGGTTGAAAAAGGGATTTGGCTACCAGCCACTAGTTGCAACCTCTGGTTTAAGAAGAACCTAAACTGGCTTTTGATGGAAGACAGCAAGGTACAGGAGTCAGATCATGCCATCTCTCATCCTCTTTCTTTTAGCATCCACTGCTAGTCATTGTTGGAGACAGGGTGCTGGGAAAGATGGACATTTCATATGACCTTGTGTAATGGCCTGATCATAAGCTAAGGGAGCAATAAAAGCTTTGCCAAAAAACACAGCCAGGTCAAAAAGGAAAAAAAAATGCTGGTGGCACAGAGAAAATTGGAATCAATTTGTTTAAATTGTCTGGACAATTCCCTGTACTGGTCTTCAACATTTACTTTTTTGGTTTAATTGTTTTTGGGGGTTATTCTACTAGAGGGAGAAAGGTGACTGTGGATCAAATCTGTACCACTTCAAGTATTGCTCAGAACTGCCTCATTCTGGATATGGGATAGTTGACAGGAGTTTATGCTGCTCAAGCTTTGAAACATGATTGTAGCCTCATCACTACCAATCCCATTCTCCAGCAGACTGGTAGAAAACCACAAGTAAATTACTAAAGAGCCTCAGTTCATGAAGGTTGTAGTAAATCTCTCTGTTCCAGATTTAAATTACAGAGTAGCCCTAGCAAATCTAGCATGGGTTATCAACTGCTACTGTTTTGTACTGCTGAAAGCTGCAAACCAGGACACCTGCATTGCTATAAAGTGGTGTCAGAATCCCCAAAGATTTGGAGAAATAAAAAGGGATATACAAAGCAAAACAGGATTACTCAGAACTTGGGAATTTCCACCATGCCATGAAAATGATGCTATGTGTAGCTACAACAGAAGAAAAGAGGTAGAGCTAGCAGTGGTGTCACAAAAAGAAGCCTCAGGGTTTCAGATCTTACATGCTTTTCTAGTTTTTCATCCCCAAGGAATATATAGTTGGGATGAATTAACAGCTAAAGGGGTTAGTGCTGCCTGTCAGCAATGCTGCTGATGCAGTTACCTGCAGTTACCTATGGCTCTGCAGGACAGCATAGGACCACTGGTGCTGTCTGGTGTGTCTTTTTCTACATTATTATATCCTTAAAGACACAGCTTTAGATTACTTATATTATATTAATTATATTCATTGCTGTTATTGTGGCATATAGGGGGAAAAGGAAGATCTGTACTTTTTTAGCAGACTTGTGTTATATGCTGCCTAACCAGGACTCACATACTGAACAAACAGAGCAAGAAAGACAAGGTGCATGGTCCTCTCTGTGGCTGCCTAAAGAGCAGGCACCACCTGCCAGGTGAGTGGGTTGTACAGTTGTGTTTCTGAGCAAGTGCCTTGCTCATTTTTGGTAATGTGAGCAAGTGCACAAACTCCTGCCATTAGAAAGCTGGCACAAGACAATTAGAATCATAGAATTGATAGGGTTGGAAGGGACCTCAAGGATCAGCCAGTTCTGACTCCCCTGCCATGGGCAGGGACACCTCACACTACATCAGGTTGATCACAGCCACATCCAGCCTGGCCTTTAAGACCTCCAGGGATGAGGCTTCTACCACCTCCCTGGGCAACCTGTTCCAGAGTCTCACCACCCTCCTGGGGAAGAATTTCTTCCTAATATCCAATCTGAATCCATCCATTTCTGGTTTTGTTCCATTCCACCCAAGTCCTATCTCTACCTGACACCTTAAAAAGTCCCTCCCCAGCTTTCTTGTAGGCTCCCTTCTGATACTGGAAGGCCACAATAAGGTCTTCTTGGAGCCTTCTCTTCTCCAGACTGAACAGCCCCAACTCAGTCTGTCTCCATAGGAGACATTGTACGAAGTTACATGGATGCAGACCAAAAACCTCATACAATTCACCAGCTAGTGGACTGAAATGAATGGAGGGAAAAGCTGTGTGGAAAAGTCGGCTTTGGGCTGGATTCATGTAAATAAGGAGGAGACTTCTGCTTGGGATCAGAAGCAGACTTTTACATGAGGTGGTTCATGCCCTACTCTAAAGCCATGCAAAAATGTAAACTCATTTGTTTTCTGAGGATCCACCATCTATTTAAACTGGCTTGGTAAGGCTGCTGTTATTCATTTACTGATGTGATACTTGATCTAGCAATCTGTTCCCTCCAAATGTTTTACTTTTTTGAGTATCTTCAGATGAAGGTGATGAGAGGTAAGTCCAATCAATGTGCCCAGGACTCTCCATCCGGGGGAAAATGCTGCTGCCTCTCTAGGTGCTAAGTAAGTGGAGAGAAAAATGAGGTTGTGAGGCAAGCTACTGGAAATGAGAAAATGAGAACATATCAAGGGACTCTGGGGTCCTAGAGATGCTTTCTATGCTGGTTTAGCATAAAATTTAACACATATAGATTAGTGTCCTGGCTCTGATTACAGCCATGAGTTAGTGAATGAAGGAAAGTAGGAAAGGGAAACTCCATCTCAGTTTTAGGGAGATTGTATCTCCATGATAGACATTTCTTCAATTAATTTTCCAGATTTAGTTTTGTTTTGGTTCTTCTTCGTCTTTCTTTCTTTTTTTTTTTTTTTAAACAAATTTATGTTTTTCTTATTACATTCTGCAGTGTAATTGTGTAATTAAGTATGGGCAAGTGTCTCCCCTCTTCTGTTTTGCAGTCTCTGAGAGAGTCATTCAATGCCTGCTAGTTTGGAAGATATGAAATACAGCAAATGACCTTTGCCTATCCACCTTTCTTCCACTGCTCAGATTGTCTGTTTCTCCTCATCTCAGCCATTTCTTTTTCCAAGCTGAGAACTCCTACTTTGTCTAATTGCAACTCATATGACACTGACCCCAGACTTCTGATCACCTCTCTCACTACCCACAATTTTCTTATCTGAATCTATTGTCATCTTTTTTGAGGTAGCTGATTAAAATATTGAATACATGCAGCATTTGAAATTACAGGCAAATCAGTCAGTGGCAGAATAATGTTCCCATTTCCTTCTTTATTTCTCTCCTAATAGTTTCTAATATTTTACTGGGCTTTTGGAGTGTTGCTGCATGTTGAACAGACATTGTTAAAGTATTATTCAAAATGGGTCAATGAAATCTCTCCTGGTGTTAATATCAGTGAAGAGCCTATGCCTCTAGCTGTGTAGTTAAGATACTTAACTCTTTGCTTGTTCATGACTGTGTGGATCAGGGCTTGATTTCATTGCTGTCAGTGTGTGTAGTCCCCCATTATTGAAGATTCTTCTGTAACTCTTTGGTTACTTTTAATTCTGAGGATCTTAAAAAACTTCATGCCATCAGCAAACTTTCTCAGCTGCACCATTCACTTCCTGTCCCATGTTATTTACAGTACCACAGAATCACAGAATTTCAGGGGCTGGAAGGGACCTCCAAAGTTCATCCAGTCCAACCCCCCTGCCAGAGCAGGGTCACCTAGACCAGGTCACACAGGAACTCATTCAGGTGGGTCTTGAATATTTCCAGAGAGGGAGACTCCACAACCCCCCTGGGCAGCCTGTGCCAGTGTTCTGTCACCCTCACAGGGAAAAAAATTCTTCCTCATGTTCACATGGAACATTCTATGCCTCAATATGTCAAACAGCACAGGTCTTTGCATGGTTCTCTGTGGAGCTGCTAACCTTTCTCAGGGAGAAAAATTCCACTTTATTTCAATTCTTTCTTGCTTGCCTTTTAACCAATTATTAAATCATCAGAAGGCTTTTAGTTTTATTCCACACTGATCTTTAAAAGATTTCGGTGAAGACACCAAATGTTTTTGTTTCATCAAAAAAATGCTTTCTCAGATGGATCACTCTCACTCTTGTTTACACTTTCACAATATTTTAATGGATTTGTGAGGTATAATTTCCCTTTGCAGCAGCTATCCCAATGTGTTGTATTTATTTGCACCTCTACTGCCTATGTTCCTTATTATTGGTTGTACCAGTTTTGACCCTAACAACATCAGACTTATGAAGCTGTAGCTCTCTAAAGTGTCCCCTGGAAAACTATTCAAAAATCCATGAATTGTCATTTTTTCATTGCCTGATATGAAGAATGAGTTACTCATAATTTTAGAAACTTCCTTTAGAACTGTGAATTTATGAAACTCATAGAATCACAGAATCAAGAAGGTTGGAAAAGACCTCAGAGATCATCAAGTCCAACCTATCACCCAGCACCTCATGACTAACTAAACCATGGCTCCAAGTGCCACGTCCAATCTTTTTTTGAACACCTCCAGGGATGGTGACTCCACCACCTCCCTGGGCAGCACATTCCAACATCTAACAACTCTCTCTGTGAAGAACTTTCTCCTCACCTCAAGCCTAAACTTCCCCTGGTGCAGCTTGAGACTGTGTCCTCTTGTTCTGGTGCTGGTTGTCTGGGAGAAGAGCCCAACCCCCTCCTGGCTACAACCTCCCTTCAGGTAGTTGTAGACAGCAATGAGGTCTCCCCTGAGCCTCCTCTTCTCCAGGCTAAACACCCCCAGCTCCCTCAGCCTCTCCTCACAGGGCTGTGCTCCAGACCCCTCCCTAGCCTTGTTGCCCTTCTCTGGACACGTTCCAGCATCTCAATGTCCTTCTTAAACTGAGGAGCCCAGAACTGGACACAGCACTCAAGGTGTGGTCTAACCAGAGCTGAGCACAGGGCAGAATGACTTCCCTGCTCCTGCTGGCCACACTATTCCTGATGCAGGCCAGGATGCCATTGGCCTTCTTGGCCACCTGGGCACACTGCTGGCTCATGTTCAGCTGCTGTCAACCAGCACCCCCAGGTCCCTTTCTGCCTGGCTGCTCTCCAGCCACTCCGACCCCAGTCTGTAGCTCTGCATGGGGTTGTTGTGGCCTAAGTGCATCACCCAGCATTTGGACTTGTTAAATGCCATCATGTTGGACTCTGGCCATCTGTCCAGTCTGTCAAGGTCCTTCTGGAGAGCCTTTCTACCCTCTAACAGATCATCTCAACAGATAAACTCGACAAAATTTATCCATTTTTCTATATTCCTCCATTTCTTCTATTTGAAGGGTATAGATGTATATATTTTTTTAGCTTCCAAACTTCTTATGCTCACAGGACCACAGGATGTTAGGGGTTGGAAGGGACCTCCTGACGATCATCAAGTCCAACCCTCTGCCAGAGCAGGACCATAGAATCCAGCACAGGTCACACAGGAACACATCCAGATGGGTCTTGATAGTCTCCAGAGAAGGAGACTCCACTCTACTGCTTAATCCAAACCAGATTTCTTGTACTTTTAAAGTCTTTTCTGACATGTGATGCATGTATTTTCTAAAGCTGGTGCAACAAGATCTGAATTATTGTGACATTTTAGCTGCCCTTTTAATTTTTTTTCAGTGTAATTTTTGTCTTTATTTGCATCCCATGTCACAACTAAAAAGAACCCAGAGTTTATTATTTTCTGAAGTCTTATGGTCTGTAAACAACTCTCATGGTTGTGCAGAGGTTTTGATTACAGGGTTCCAGTTAATGGAATAATGAAATTGCTCTGTCTGTATATTAGTAGCCTCCTAATGACCTAAGAGCTTGCTGCCTGTTTCAAACTAATTTGATAGAAGGATGTATCTGACATATTATTGCATTTCTAAAGTTTCATGAAAATTGTCTGGGCACTAAGGAGAGACTTCACCTGAGTGACTGCTCAGAACTGAAAGTAAAAAAGATAACACTCGGGATTGTTCTGTTAGTCAGGAGATAGATACAGAGCCAGAGCCAGAGCAAGTGTGCCTCTTCCCTGATAGAGAGTGTCACGGGAGACATAAGAGAATTTAAGGTTGTTGCAAGACATTTAGAGAGAATAACAAACACATGTGGAACCTTCAGCTTGTGAAATCAATTTTTAAAAGGTTTGACTTGAGGAGATGGTCAAGATGTGGGTCTAAATGATGGCTCTCTCCAAGAACATTCTCGAAAGAGAGAAGACTGGAAGTCCTCTGGCTGTGACTCCCTACACTACTTTGTTGGGTAAGGCAGCTAATTCTTTACCCCCTGTAGTAAAGCAGGCTTAGAAAACTAGTCCAAAGGTATCCACTATTTTGCACTGCACCACTGCACCCCGAGGGAGTGCATGTGAAGCAGCAGCTGTCTCTATGGTGACCTCTGTAGAGTCCCCATGGTTTGCTTGTCTGGTCTCTAGCCTTTTCCACCTCATGAGTGCAGAGGCAAGTGAGGAGGACTCAAACTGAACCTGAGAGCAAAACACTGCAGTGCAGAGGAGGATTAGACTTCCATGCAGCAGTGGGGTATCTGCTGGGAGAGACCTTTTGTTTTGGGATGCCTTTGAGCTGCAGTGAAGGTGCTTGGAGGTGACTTGGAGGTCAGTTTTGGAGGTCAGTATTGACCAGGAAAGATTCTCTAGCTCAGCTGTCTGCTCTGAACAGTGGTTCTTTTCCCTTGCTCACTTCCATGCTGCTTAATCCTATGCAGGATCACCCTGCTAATTTGGAATAATTAAAAAAAAAACAAAAAAACAAAAAAAACAACAGATCAACAGAACCAAACAACTTGATAATATGAGCTAAGGAAGGCTGGCATGATGTGCCTGTCTGTAGCACTGAAAAAAGAAAACGCTCCACCAGCAGGCTTCCTCAGCACCATTCAAGGTGATGTAAACATGTACCAAAAAAACCCCAAACAACCCCAAAATCTGAATAAAGTCATATTTCTAACAGTGTAGGCAAAAATTCTGACCTAGTTTAATCAGTCACTTTGCTTTGCTGCTTGTTCTGATTTGTTGTTCATTTACGTTGGGCAGCTGGACAATAGGATTTTGCATGGGCCACAAACAATGAAATAAAGCAGCAAGATGTACTGTATTTTACTGAAACATAATATAAAGGGCAGCAGGGGACTAGTCAAAGCCCAATATTCTGAGACTGTAATTTTTTATCACTAGTTTATTTCCTAAACCAAAATGTTTTTGAGTATAA
Source organism: Indicator indicator (assembly GCF_027791375.1). Lineage (NCBI taxonomy): Eukaryota > Metazoa > Chordata > Aves > Piciformes > Indicatoridae > Indicator > Indicator indicator. The sequence goes on from NC_072020.1 coordinate 30,559,333, forward strand.
ATATTGGATGAAAGCAAAGCTGCACCACATTTGCTGTCATGGAGGCAAGACCTAAGCCTACTTTTTATTAGAATTAAATTAATATGGCATAAGTAGTTTTACAGTTTTAACATTTTATTGTAATTTGTGCTCTAACTGCTCCACACAAATAGAACTGTTCCTTGCCTTTTTGTTTTGTTTCTGTTTGGTTTGGGTTCTTTTCTGCTAATAAAAATTAATAGACATAATAAGTCAGGAAATGTTTGCATTTCCAGGCACTTTTGTTCTGTCGTGTTTACCTACTCAAGGAGACCTTCCAGTACCTGAAGGGGACCTACAAAAAAGCTGGGGAGGGACTTTTTAGGATGTCAGGTAGGGACAAGACTAGGGGGAATGGAGGAAAATTATAAATGGGTAGATACAGATTGGCTGTTAGGAAGAAATTCTTCCCTTGAGGGTGATGAGACACTGGAACAGGTTGCCCAGGGAGGTGGTGGAAGCCTCATCCCTGGAGGTTTTTGCAGCCAGGCTGGATGTGGCTGTGAGCAACTTGATGTAGCGTGAGGTGTCCCTGGCCATGGCAGGGGGGTTGGCACTGGATGATCCTTGAGGTCCCTTCCAACTCTACCAATTCTATGATTCTATTATTTAACAGGAAAAGCAGCAGTCATTTTTCAACCAAACTAAATAGCTGAGAGTGGGAGGAGGAGCCTAAACCAAATACTTACAGTTAAGGTTATAGATGAAAAGTTTTCAATAAAAAAGAAGATTGAGAAAGTAGAAGATCTACAGGCAGAGACCTACAGACATTGCTTTTCAGTTTTTATTCAGTGCACCACAGTAATTACATTATAGGTATATTAACAGATGTATTTCCTTAATTACCAACTATCTTCCCAAACTATTCAAAAATATGATGAAGAATAACCCTGCTTGTGATGGGCATGAAGGTAGTGAAGCAGTGACAGCTTATTGCATTTCATTGGACAATAAAAGGAGCTTTTTTAGAAGTATGGAAGAATGTCATCAGTCCCAGATCCAACAAGCTAAGAATCTCAAACATCATCATCAAATTCATGAAGTCAGATTTTGCTTCCAGGGTCTCTAGTAACAAAGGAGCAAGAGTGATTTCCTCTGATGATGTGCCAGAGGATGTGGTGTAGGAGAAGCTTTTGTACATTTTAATGTGCGTTTATCAGTACAGCTTGGAATACATAGCAGGAAATAAGTGACTTTCTGAAATTCTTAGAAGTTTTTTCTTGGGCTTCCCTGGAGCCAGGAACACCTTATACTGCTGACAGATTTATATATAGCATATTGCATGTAACCTCTTCCTAGTTAACCCTTAAAGGTTAGTCTTTGCCTTTTCACAAGCACTGACTTTTGAGAGACTATCCTTCCCAGGCTCTTCCTGTTGCCAGTGACTCCTATGAAGACTTCAGAGCCCTACAAGACTTAAAACTCTCTGCCTTGCCTCAGTCTCTAAAATCTTCCTCTCCTCGTTGGCTTCTTCAGGGAAAATAAACAGATTGGGCTTCCTTAGCTAAAGGCAGCTTTTTAAAAAACCTCTCAAAACCTTTGATCAGGATTTAATTAATGTTTATAAATATCTGAGGGCTGGGGGTCAAGAGGGAGGGGACAGGAGCTGCTCAGTTGCACCCTGGGATAGGACAAGGGGCAATGGATAGAAACTCCAGCACAGGAGGTTCCACCTCAACATGAGAAGGAACTTCTTCAGTGTGAGGGTCCCAGAGCACTGGAACAGGCTGCCCAGAGAGGTTGTGGAGGTCTTCTCTGGAGACTTTCTCTGGAGACTTTCAAGCCCCATCTGGATGCATTCCTCTGTGACCTCTGCTAGATTCTATGGTCCTGTTCCGGCAGGGGGATTGGAGTCAATGATCTCCAGAGGTCCCTAACCCCTAGCATCCTGTGATCAGTGACTGCTTAACATGGAGTGATACCTTTCTGCTTATCCATAACATGCTACCACTTCAGAAGTTTTTCATGTCCTCAAGCACAAGTCATATTGCATTTGTGGGACCCTAGTCCCACAAGTAAGCCAAGTAAGCTATGTAGCTTGCACTAGCAGAGTATGTAATATCACTTGTTTCATGCACTGCCTTCACATTTTCCTTTGTTTCTGTAAAGGGGCATAATATTTCATTCATAATTGTGTAGCCTGTGGGTCACAAACAGGAGGGAGTGAAATGTGCTTCTAGGGATTATTAGGTATAATAATGCCTACATCTTTATCACTGCCACTTCTGGTACCCTCCATTCCACTAATACCATACAAGGCATCTGACTTCGAAGCATTTTGCATAAAGTTTATAGAGGCACATAGTTTATTCAGGTTTAAATAGCTTATTTCAAATCCAAGGATTTGAATTCAGCTATTGATTAACCAACTACAAACTCCTTGCCTTTGACTCCTTATGTGGGATGTTTGTAGGTGTCAGAGCCTGCTTGTGTTTTCCATTCTTCTTCCATTCCTCTGTATCTCTTTGGTTACTTTTAGTTCTGAGAATCCTAAAAAACTTTATGCCATCAGCAAACTTTCTCAGCTGCACCATTCACTTCCTGTTCCACGTTATTTACATGGAATATCACAGAATCATAGCACTTTAGGGACTGGAAGGGACCTCCAAAGCTCATCCAGTCCAATCCCCCTGCCAGAGCAGGATCACTTAGAGCAGATCACACAGGAACTCATCCAGGTGGGTCTTGAATATCTCCAGAGAGGGAGACTCCACAACCCCCCGGGCAGCCTGTTCCAGTGTCAGAGCCTGCTTGTGTTTTCACTTCCATTAGCATAACAAACACCACCACAGAAGCCAGCAGGATTCTTGTAAAGGCATATATTTACTAAAAGTTAGAAAAAAATTAGGCCCTGAGTCTGCTTTGCCTGAGTCATGTTTTAGTCATTGATCATTTTATCCTCAATTTGGGATGAGCCTCAATGAAGTTTCACACAGCCCTATCGTGTTTGCAATCTGAAAAGAGGTTAAGAAAATAGCCACACTGGGAGGAGTGACAATATGCAAATGCCTTTGTAAAGCACATTCATCCTCAGCAGAGCTGTAACACGTCCCATGGTTCTCATTAAGGGTTCTTTGCTAAATCTTTTTGTTTTTTCCTGTCTTACTGGCAAATGTTTACTATTCCCAGATACTTACTGTATTTAGCATCAAACTCTAGCTGGAATCGCAGAGGGTTGCTGACAATGTTGGTGAGCAAGGCAAAAGCTGCAAAAAAAATAAAAGCTGAAGGGGGGAGCAGGGCAGGAATTCGGACATGTGGTGTGGGCAAAGGCCAGGGAATGGATTATCCTTCCCTCCACAGCACTGCTCTCTCACAGTCTGTGCAGCCACCCTTTAAAAAGTGAAATATTCTCTGCAGTTCTCCAAATCAAATTGTATCTTGAACATGCCTCCTCCCACAGCCCTCAGAAAACAAGTGCTGCTTTTACGAGTTGCAGACACTAACACAGAAACTCTCCCTCCTTCCCAAAGCATCCCAGCCTCCGAGTGCTGGAGTGCTACTGCTGGGTTCACCAGGCTGCTGGGGCTATTGGAAGCGAAATGTCTGCTTCATTAGGACAAGCAGGTGGTTCCTAGAATCCAGATGTCCTGCAACACAGAGCAAGGCCTTGAAAAGCATCTCTCCCCGTTGTACCATCATGCCTGAGACAGTGCTCAGTCCTGTGGCACCTCGGAAACCGTGATGTGAAATGCTGACTTGATGATTACTGACAAATTCCTTATTTAATTTTCAGCTTTTGAAAAACTGGTCACAGAAAAGGCAAACTCTGGCACAGGGAGGCCCTGGCATGAGTTTTGTTTCTTTTTTTAAGCACAATCCAAGATCAGATTATATATGCCTGGGAATGATGGGCAATGCCACTGCCAACTCTGAATATAAAATTAAAAAACAAAGTTGTGGAGGGAGTCCTGTGTTACATAGAATCATAGAATCACAGAATCGATCATAGACTCATAGAATCAGTCAGGGTTGGAAGGGACCACAAGGATCATCCAGTTCCAACCCCCCTGCCATGGCCAGGGACACCTCACACTACAGCAGGCTGGCCAGAGCCTCATCCAGCCTGGCCTTAAACACCTCCAGGGATGGGGCCTCAACCACCTCCCTGGACAACCCATTCCAGGCTCTCACCACTCTCATGGGGAAGAACTTCTTCCTCACATCCAGTCTGAATCTCTCCACTTCCAGCTTTATTCCATTCCCCCTAGTCCTGTCACTACCTAATAGCCTAAAAAGTCCCTCCCCAGCTTTCTTGGAGCCCCCTTCAGATACTGGAAGGCCACAAGAAGTTCACCTTGGAGCCTTCTCTTCTCCAGACTGAACAGCCCCAACTCTCTCAGTCTGTCCTCATAAGAGAGGTGCTCCAGTCCTCTGCTCATCCTCATGGCCCTTCTCTGGACACCTTCCAGCATGACCAGATCCCTCTTGTAATAGAGGCTCCAGAACTGGATGCAGTACTCCAGGTGGGGTCTCACCAGAGCTGAGCAGAGGGGGAGAATCACCTCCTTCAACCTGCTGGCCACACTTCTCTTGCTGCAGCCCAGGCTCTGCTTGGCTTTCTGGGCTGCAAGTGCACATTGACAGCTCCTGTTGAGCTTCTCATCCACCAGCACCCCCAAGTCCCTCTCTTCAGGGCTGCTCTCCAGCCAGTCCCTGCCCAGCCTGCATTTGTGCTTGGGATTGCCTCAACCCAGCTGCAGGACTCTGCACTTGGTCTTGTTGATCCTCATGAGGTTGGCTTGTGCTCACCTCTCCAGCCTGTCAAGGTCCCTCTGGATGGATCCCTTCCCTCCAGCCTGTCTGCTGCACCACACAGCTTGGTGTCATCAGCAAACTTGCTGAGGGTGCACTCAATGCCACTGTCCATGGCACTGACAAAGATGTTGAACAAGACTGGTCCCAGGACTGATCCCTGAGGGACTCCACTTGTCCCTGGCCTCCAGTGACAGCCACTCTTTGGGTGTGGCCATCAAGCCAGTTCTTTATCCATCTCGTGGTCCACCCATCAAACCCATGTGTCACCAGTTGGGAGAGCAGGATGTGGTGTGGGACAGTGTCAAAGGCTTTGCTCAGGTCCAGGCAAATGACATCAGTTGCTCTCCCCTCATCTGTTAATGTTATCACATCTTGTACTGGAGATTCAAACCGGCATTCAACAGGATCTGAAAAGTAGGAATGACTGCTCCTAACCTGTTAGGGAGTCTTTAAATTGACTTCAATAGGTTCTGGATCAGGAGATACATACCAGTTTGAAAATGCAAATGCTGGTCTGCTATATCTTATTAAAATACTCCTGACTCAATTACTCTTCTCTCTGTTGTAAATTAATTGACTTTGCCTTATCCTGTTCCCCAAAGAGAAAGTTTCCATCTGTTTCTACTGTAAAGTTATTGATCTGTATGGTGGCTGTGTCTGGGTCCTTGGAGACGTTTTGAAGGAGGCGAGGGACTCAGGAGCTGCAGTGTGAGTTATTGCAAATTCACATTGGGTCAGGTTTTGCTCACAGTCTGTTGAGGCCTGAGCAGTCTGCAAAGCCCAGGCATGCAGCAACATTTGGATGGTAAATAAGAAAGATCTCCCTATGAGGGTAGGTTTTTGCAAGTGCAGCAGATCTAATTTTAAGGTCAGAACTCCCAGGTGTCCTTCCTCCTTGTAACAGACACACGTGTGGTTGGGAAAGAAAATATGTTGGCTGGCTCGGTGTGAAACAAACTGCCACACACTGATGTGGGTTTCCTTTTTGTGGAGCCTGTGGAACCAGTTGCAGCTCAGAGCAAATACAGCCACTTCTCAGAAAATTTGGTTTTGCTCCATTTCTAGTGGTTCTCCTGCTAATAGATACTGCTCAGCAACCAAATAGCAGACTTAATCCATCCAGTCCAAAAGAGCAGAGTTACACTGAGGACAGATTTGGCCCTGTGTTGTCTATGTTGGAGCTGTTGGGTCTTTTGGATGTTTTATCTGTCAGGTTTTTTTTCTGTTGGCTTTTGTCTCTTTCATTTGATAAACCTCTCTTCTTCCATCTGGAATTCCGCCTCCTGTATCCAAATCTCATCTGTCTAACTTTTCTAAACTTTAGGAAATAAAGATGAAATGTATAGAAGCCAGAAATGAACTGCTGGCCCCACAGAAAGAGGTAAAAAAGCTGAGGATGATTGAACAGATTCACTCAGTGGATTCAGACTTCCACTTTCAATGTTTCAAGTTGAGCACTAGAGGACTGGCGTCCAGAAAATACTCTTTGTATTGAAAAAAAATGTTGCTTTTTTTTGACTACCTCATTTTCTTCCTGGTCCATATGTACATGCAGAAGACTGTTTCTCCCCAGTGTCATCATCTTTTCCCCTGCAAAACATGATAAGCAGTATTCAGTCATATTATTACGTAACTCTTATACGAGTGGCATTGAGTGCACTCTCAGCAGGTTTGCTGATGAGACCAAGCTGTGTGGTGCAGCTGCCATGCTGCAGGGAAGGGATCCATCCAGAGGGACCTGGACAGGCTGGAGAGCTGGGCCCAAGCCAACCTCATGAGGTTCAACAAGACCAAGTGCAAGGTCCTGCAGCTGGGTCGAGGCAATCCCAAGCACAAATATAGGCTGGTCAGGGACTGGCTTGAGAGCCCTGAAGAAATGGACTTGGGTGTGCTGGTGGATGAGAAGCTCAACATGAGCCAGCAGTGTGCACTGGCAGCCCAGAAAGCCAACCAGAGCCTGTGCTGAATCAAGAGAAGCATAGCCAGCAGGTCAAGGGAGGTGATTCTCCTCATCTAATCCATTCTGGTGAGACCCCACCTGGAGTACTGCATCCAGTTCTGGAGCCCTTATTGCATGAATGGTTTGGAGGTGCTGGAAGGTGTACAGAGAAAGGCCATGAGGATGATCAGAGGGCTGGAGCACCTCTGCTATGAGGACAAACTGAGAGAGTTGAGACTATTCAGTCTGGAGAAGAGAAGGCTCCAAGGAGACCTTCTTGTGGCCTTCCAGTGTCTGAAGGCAGGTACAAGAAAGCTGGGGAGGGACTTCTGAGGGCGTCAGGGAGTGATAGGACTGGGGGGAATGGAGCAAAACTAGAAATGGGAAATTCTTCCCCATGAGGGTGGTGAGGCACTGGAACAGGTTGCCCAGGGAAGTGATGGAAGCCTCATCCCTGAAGGTTTTTAAGGGTAGGCTGGATGTGGCTGTGAGCAACCTGCTGTAGTGTGAGGTGTCCCTGCCCATGGCAGGGGTATTGGAACTGGATGATTCTTGAGGTCCCTTCTAGCCCTAACAATTCTATGATATTTTTGTCTAAAAATCTGAAAGTAAATGGGACAAGTAGCTGAAGAGTATCCTTCCTGTTCTGGGGGAGACAAGGAGTCAGTACTGTACATTTCTTGCTCCATGCCACATCCGTTGAATTATGGTGGAAGACCAAATTGTGCATCCACCGTTCCAAATAAAGCTGCATGTAGACACATAACTGTAGATGAGGAGGATATAAGCAGGTATTTGCCTGCTTTATTTAAATGCCTCTCTGCCAGGCACTGGCAAAGGCACTTTATTTCCCATCTTATGACTTGCATACTCACTCATTTTAAAATTTACTATATGCAAGTACTCAAGCATGTAAGCTTAAAATTCTCTTTCTGGGAGCGCTCATGTGAATAGGAGTCAAGCACTGGAATGTTTGCAGAAAATGAAGGCAAAAGAGGCATAATCGAATATTTATGGAAATTGATTGTGATGTGCACCCCATTCTGTTGGCCTAATCAGCACAAGATTGACTTTGTTAATGTATGGCAGCTTGTCTTCAGCTCTGTGTGGAGGCATTAACAGTGGGCTGCCCAGAGGCCACTTTCTTTCCAGCTCCAGAGCAAGGACCAGGAACAATGGCTCCAAGGAGAGCAATTGCCACCCTTTGTGCATTCCTGTGACTGCATATTGCTGCTCAGGTCTAGGTGAGAGCTCAGTGGATGGGATAGGCTCACACCCTCTGTTTAATACAATAGCTTCTTTTGAAAACGAGATCATATATTTATTTCCTCATCATATGACTGGGGGAAAAAAAAAGAAAGAAAAATATAAAGCAGACAAGAATACTCTCATTTATTAGGCTTAGGGAGCTCTGATGTTTAAGCTTGGTTCTTGTGGGAACTGAAGATAAGAGAAAAAGCTCCCCACTGCCAGCTATAACCTCTGCAGCAGGATCTTTAGGAAAAAAAAAGAAAGAAGAAAAAAAGAAAAAGTACATCTGAAAATGTTTTCCTTTGTACTGTTGGGTTTTTTATGTTCCTAGGGACCAGCTACATGGATCTGGGAATTATATGATAAACTTTGTATTTTTGCTGTCAGTTCCTATGCCTCTCATTTTTACACTTGCTGATCTCAATGCATTGCTACTTTTCACAGTACATTTAAAAAATCCACTTACACACACGTGGATTTGAGATATATATATATATATATGTGTGTGTGTCATACACCTAAGGACTACAATCTGGACAAGAGATTAAATTTTAACAATTGAAAGGAATAAAATTATTGCCCCATTTTAATTTTCCTCTTGGTGTACCTTCTAATAAAGTGGCTAAACAGTGCTCTGCCAAAGTATGACCTGTCAGTGCCAAAAGATTTGTTCCTGCTAGGTTTCATATCAAAATGTGACTTCAACCAATGAGAATGATAAGATTGATTCCACCCTCACTGAAGATATATAAAGCAGGGAGAGAGCAGGCATAGTGCTGTCCAGAAGAAGGGATAAACACCTCCGAAAGAATGGGAAAAAGGCTTTCAAATTTGTTCTCTGAATAATTTGGATTGTTCTCTGAATAATTTGGATTGTTCTCTGAATAATGGTGGATTAGAAGGGCTGTGGTTAGTAGGTCAAAAGAGGTTCTCCTACCCCTTTACTCTGCACTGGTGAGGCTGCATCTGGAATATTGTGTCCAGTTCTGGGCCCCTCAGTTCAAGAAAGACAGGGAGCTACTTGAATGAGTCCAGCGCAGAGCCATGAGGAAGATTAAGGGAGTGGAACATCTTCCTTATGAAGAAAGACTGAGGGAGCTGAGGGCTCTTTAGCTTGGAGAAGATGAGACTGAGAGGTGACCTCATCAATGTTTATAAATATGTAAAGGGTGAGTGCCAAAAGGCTGGAGCCAGGCTCTGTGGGTGATGCCCAATGACAGCACAAGGGGCAGTGGTGAAAGTTGAGCCATAGGAAGTTTCGTGTAAATAGCAGGACAAATTTTTTCCCTGTGAGGGTGACAGAACACTGGAAGAGGCTGCGCAAGGTGGTTGTGGAGTATCCCTCTCTGGATATATTCAAAACTTGCCTGGATGTGTTCCTGTGAGATCTCCTCTAGGTGCTCCTGCTCTGGCAGGGGGATTGGACTGGATGAGCTTTTGAGGTCCCTTCCAGCCCCTGAAATTCTGTGATTCTGTGTAATTAAAATTAAGAATAATGTTTGACTTGTTAAGAAATAATTCTGTTGCAGTTGTTCTAGGCACAAAAAAAAAAAAAAAAAAAAAAAAGATAAGATAAAACACTATCACTGTTATATTAACAGACTCATTTAATAAAAATAACTTATAAACACATCACTACCACAGTGCAATGTGCTGTGAGGAATATGTACATGAAGGTACAGCTCATTATATGAAAAAAAAAAAAAAAGAAAAGAAAGATATAATTTATATTAAATTATCCACAACCTGTTGGAAGGCTTCTCTTAACTAAGACTGAGAAGGGATTTAATAAATGTTCATAAATATCTGAGGGCTGCGGGTCAAGAGGGAGGGGACAGGCTCTGCTCAGTTTCACCCTGGGATAGGACAAGGGGCAATGGATAGAAACTCCAGCACAGGAGGTTCCACCTCAACATGAGGACAAACTTCTTTACTGTGAGGGTCACAGAGCACTGGAACAGGCTCCCGAGAGAGGTTGTGGAGTCTCCTTCTCTGGAGGCTTTCCAGACCCATCTGGATACTTTCCTATGTGACCTGTGCTGGATTCTCTGGTCCTGCTCTGGCAGAGGGGTTGGATTCAATGATCTCCAGAGGTCCCTTCCAACCTCTAACACTGTGATCCTATGAAGTACTAGAAAAGACTGCTGTAAGTCACTCTGTTGTGTCCTAGCTCCTGGTTCTGAGCACTATTCTAACAGCAAGGTCTCTGTGCTATATTGAGTAAGCATTAAGAACTGGCTCTAGATTCAAAAAGAGCAAATTCAAGCCCTACATAAGACTGGCAGAACACAGCCAAAATTACATACAAATGCAACCAGCAAAACAAAGTGTCTGCAGAAAAGCCTTTTCCCTGTAGTCTCCTTGGTGAGCCATGGTGAGAGGTGTGGTTTGGACTCTTCTCTTGGTGGTTTGTGGTTTTAAATATCGGTAAAGCAGTCACCTTCTCTGGATATTTTGAGGTGCACCTTGTGGTTCATGAAATGTATGTTAAATAGGGAGAGAATCCAATGGAGAGCCACGAGGATGCTTAGAGGACTTGAGCATCTCCCCTATGAAGAGAGACTGAGAGCCCTGGGGTTGTTTAGTCTTGAGAAGAGAAGACTGAGAGGGGATCTGATCAATGTCTATCAATAGCTGAGGGGTGGGTGTCAAGTGGAGGGGGCCAGGCTCTTTTTGGTGGTTCACAGTGATAAGACAAGGAACAATGGATTCAAACTTGAACATAGAAGATTTCACCTCAACATGAGGAGAAACTTCTTTCCAGTGAGGGTGACAGAGCCCTGGAACAGGCTGCCCAGGGAGGTTGTGGGGTCTCCTTCTCTGGAGACATTCCAAATCCAGCTGGATGCATTCCTGTGCAGACTACCCTAAGTGATCCTGTTCTGGCAGGGGGGCTGGACCTGATGATCTCTTGAGGTCCCTTCCAACCTCTGATATACTGTGAGACTGTGAAATACAGGTTTAAAGTTAACCAAATATATATATATATGTCAGGAATTGATTTTTTCCCCTCTTTTTAGCTTCCTAATGCCACATTGTAAAAGATTTCAGTTGAATGCAGGGAAACTCTTTCCTGATTAATTCTGAACTCTTTTGGATGGATATATATAATTTTGGGAAAAGTATTTTTTTTTTCTTACAGCTTCTATCATAAACAAACAATGATGCTCACACTGCTGCCCCAGGAAAAATATATTTCACTCTCATGGGCTTTTATTGAATAAAGAGATTTTGAACTGAGCTCCTTAAAATATCAATGCTCTATATTACTCCCCAGATACAGATATAAATCTTTGTAATAGTGCACTTTACAAGCAGCACTCCTGAGTCTTTTTTGATTGGTAATCACAGTGTTTCCTTATTAATACAGTAAAAAATGTAAAAGACATAAACAGTTTGCAATCTATCTGTTCTTTCCGTATGGATATACATCAGCTTCTGCTTTAAGCAGTCCTAATGTTTCACCCATCATATTTTTTATGGCCTTCTATGGGAAGGAAATTGTACCAGAAGACTGAATTCAATGACAGCCATTCTGTGAATAAATCCAGTTATCTTTGGTATTCTGGATATAATAAAAATGTACAAAAGTTAAATTTCTGCATCATTGTGGAATTATGTTGACTGTTTGTAAGGTCAGTAAGGGAAGAGAGTACCAACCACCAGCTTTTTTTTCCTCAAAGAGAGCACAAGCCCTACGAGGAGAGGCTGAGGGAGCTGGGGGTGTTTAGCCTGGAGAAGAGGAGGCTCAGGGGAGACCTCATTGCCATCTACAACTACCTGAAGGGAGGTTGTAGCCAGGTGGGGGTTGGTCTCTTCTCCCAGGCAACCAGTGGCAGAATGAGAGGACACAATCTCAAGTTGCACCAGGGAAGGTTTAGGCTGGATGTGAGGAAGACATTCTTCCCAGAAAGAGAGATTGGTCATTGGAATGTGCTGCTTGGGGAGGTGGTGGAGTCACTGTTCCTGGAAGTGTTTAAAAAAGGACTGCATGAGGCACCTGGTGCCATGGTTTAGTTGATTAGATGGTGTTGGGTGATAGGTTGGACTTGATGATCTCTGAGGTCTTTCCCAACTTGGTTGGATCTGTGAAGTACTGCCTAATTTCGGGTTATTTTTTATTTAGAGCTCTAAGAACCATTATTTGCTTGCTAATCCTGATGCTGAAAGAGCTGCTCAAAATGCAGAAACCAACCTATGGTTTTAATAAATCGTAACAGTCCAGATACTCCTCAGGCTTTTAAGCCTCATCATTTCCCCAGGACTTCTCCACAACCTGTGAAGACTGAACTGCAGGATGGAGTATTTCACTTCCCACCCAGTTATAGAGGCAACATGTCTTTCTATCACCTTGCTTAATGTGGTGCTTGTGTTTGGTGGGGAGCTATGAGTACGTAGGCTCCTGTAACTTGGCACAAGTTCTGGTAAGCCCACATGCTCCCCAGTAGCAACTTGTATTCCTAGAAGAATGCAGCCACATTTGGCAGACACTCATTTCTTACCACACCTTCTTTTTGCATGTCTGGACAACATTTTTAGGAAATCCTCTTTTCTTTTGGGAAGGCAGAGCAACAGGGTCGTGGGTTGTTTTCTTTTTGTGTGTGTGTGTGGTGTGTAAGATGTAGAGGGATTAAGAAGTCTTTCTTACACCATCTGTTGCATGCTGAGGTAAATGTTGTGAAACTCCAAGAACTGGGTGCCTTCAGAGTACAGCACAGTTTTGGAAGTGTCAGGTGATGATATGATTCCCATTTCAGAACATTATTTTGGCTTTTTTTTTTTTTCCTGCTCTTTGCCTTTTGCCAGCTGTCATTATCTGTTGAGAGTCACCTACAATGAAGACAAATGGAAAGTGAGTCTATTTCTTAGACTAAAGGCAAAGAAAAAGCAAACCTGAATTTGTCATTGCTGTTTGTTACTGTCAGTAAGCCACTTCCCTAATGCTGATGGAGCCTGAGCATCTCTGGAACAGTTCAACCACTGGTCTACATGTACCATGCAGATGCTAAACCCACCATATTCCAGAAGGTATTTGTGAAGTAGGGCATGCTAACCTTCTGGTTTTTAGAAACTATGGTGTCTGCTTAGCCAAAGTAATGCTTATTCCAATGCTCAGCATGGTCATAGCCCAGAAAGGGAATAGCATGCACAATGGAAAGGGACTGTGCAAAAGACTAACAACAGGAAAACAGGTGACACATTCATTTACTGGGATTGACTGCAACACAGCAGAATGTAATAGGAAAAGTGGGAAGGTATAATGCTGCAGAAGTCCTGAAAATTGCCTGGACCATAGAAGTGATCGAGTTCCTCCTTTTGCTTAAGGTGGAAGAAGTGTATCTAGACCACTCCTAATTATGTCTAATTTATTCTTAAAAAACATCCCTCCCCTGATGGAGGTTCCACATACTTCCCATTTCCCAGAGATGGATAATTTTTCTTATACATATATATATATGCCCCTCAGTTTAAGAAGGACATTGAGATACTTAAACGTGTCCAGAGAAGGACAACGAGGCTGAAGAGGGGTCTGGAGCACAGCCCTATGAGGAGAGGCTGAGGGAGCTGGGGGTGTTTAGTCTGGAGAAGAGGAGGCTCAGGGGAGACCTCATTGCTGTCTACAACTACCTGAAGGGAGGTTGTAGCCAGGAGGGGTTTGGTCTCTTCTCCCAGGCAACCAGCACCAGAACAAGAGGACACAGTCTCAAGCTGTGCCAGGGGAAGTTTAGGCTGGAGGTGAGGAGAAAGTTCTTCATGGAGAGAGTTGTTAGCCACTGGAATGTGCTGCCCAGGGAGGTGGTGGAGTCACCATCCCTGGAGGTGTTCAGGAGAGGATTGGAAGTGGCACTTGAAGCCATGGTTTAGTAGCTATGAGGTCTTGGGTGACAGGTTGGACTTGATGATCCTTGAGATCTTTTCCAACCTTGTTGATTCTGTGATATAAATATAAATATATATACACACACACACACACAGGAATTCTCTGCTGAAAAATAAGCCAGTTGCCAATTGCTTCTTTTCATGCCTTTAATGGTTTCTTCATTACCACACCAGAGTGTGATAATTAGGGTTTATCATAGATTTCTTTCGAATTCAGGTATTCCTGTTGTATCACGTTTCCCAAACACCTTGCTTTCCCTGCTGCTCTTCAGTCTCTTCAATTTGCCTACGTCTTTCATAAAGCATGACACTGAGTGCTGACATGGAATTACCACTGAGCTTGATAGCAATGAGGGGAGGCAGACAATTTCTTCCCATGTCTTACACAGGATGTTCTGCTTAACACATATCAGAATTATTTATTTTATTTTATTTTATATTATTTTATTTTATTTTATTTTATTTTGTTTTGTTTTGGTTTGTTTATTTTATTTTATTTATTTTAAAAAGTTGTATTTATTTTTAATTTATTTTAATTTATTTATTAGTTATATATTATTTGTTTATTTAATTTATTTTTATTTATTTTCTTTATTTAGGTAGTTATTATTTTTATTTTTAAATTTATCATAATTTATTTTATTATTTTATTTTATTATTTTTATGGTCTTAAAATTTATTCCTTTATTTTATTATTTTATTTTATTTTATTTTTTAATTTTATTTTTATCTTTTGTAACAGCATTTCACTGTTTGCTAAGAGTTTGTTAGTCTGGTTCTTCCATGATACCAGGCCCTTGTCTGTGCCTCTAGCTCCTGACTAAGCACCACTGTATTGTTTTCTTTGATATTTTTTTTTCTGTATAGATTCAGTACTTTAAAAGAATCTTTTTGCACTCTATTTTGCTTTGTTGACTTAGGATTTATGTTGATACAGGTAGGGAAGGATCTTAGGCTGTACCAGAACAAGCAAAGTGTCAGTATTTCTCAGATCTTATGTATTATCAGCTAACCAGCTAGGAGCAGCAGCATCTCTTGATGGTGGACTCCAACTCATTCTTGTGACAATTGGTCATGTCAAGGACTGATGTCTTTCTCTGCATTTTGATGTTGGCTTTGTTTGGTTTTCTCCTTGAATTATCTGTGCCCTGTAGCAGGTATAATACAAGACACAAGACTATCTCAGAACCTAAAGCATTAGTGAAAGCTGGTGTTAGCATGTAGCATGAAAGACAGTGGTGAATCCAGTCAGAGGTAAAGATCAGAATCACAGAATCAGCCAGGTTGGAAGAGACCTCCATGATCATCAAGTCCAACAGCACCCAACACCATCCAATCAACTAGACCATGGCGCAAAGTGCCTCATCCAGATTTTTCTTAAACACCTCCAGGGATGTTCACACTACCCCCTCCCCAGGCAGCCCATCCCAAGGCCAATCTCTCTTTCTGTGAAGAACTTTTTTCTAAGATCAAGCCTAAACTCCCTCCTGCACATCTTGAGACTGTGTCCTCTCCTTCTGTTGCTGGTTGCCTGGGAGAAGAGACCAAGTCCCACCTGGCTACAACCACCCTTCAGGTAGCTGTAGACAGCAATGAGGTCTGCCCTGAGCCTCCTCTTTTCCAGGCTAAACACCCCCAGCTCCCTCAGACTCTCCTCATAAGGCTGTGCTCCAGACCTCTCACCAGGTTTGTTGCCCTTCTCTAAATCACCTGTTACTTTGCATGAAAAAAGGGTTTATGAGGACAGACTGAGGGAGCTGAGGGCTCTTTAGCTTGGAGAAAAGGAGACTAAGGGGTGATCTCAGTCATGTTTATAGATATGTAAAGGGTGAGCATGGAGAGGATGGAGTCAGGCTCTGCTGGGTGATGCCCAATGACAGCACAAGAGGCAATGGTGCAAGTTGAGGCATAGGACGTTCCATGGAAACAGAAGGAAAAAAAATTTCCCTGTGAGGGTGACAGAACACTGGAACAAGATGCCCAGGGGTGTTGTGGAGTCTCCCTCTCTGGAGATATTCAAGACCTGCCTGGATGCATTTCTGTGTGATCTGCTCTAGGTGATCCTGCTCTGGCAGGGGGGTTGGACTTGGATGAGCTTTCGACATCCCTTCCAGCCCCAAACATGCTGCGATTCTGTGCTTCCTTCCAAAGGACCAGGAGCATTGAAATCCCAGATAAAAGCAGAAATGTTCCACTGTTTTGTCACATTTAGTCTAGGTTTCCATAAATCCCTGATCATGGCTATCTTTACAAATTGCCTGTACGGAGGACTAAGCTGCCCTTGAATATTAATAACCCAGACTAGCCAGATCAATTCTGTATTAAGGTCATGTCACTCATGGGCTGCCTGGTGGTGTTACGGCAGCTCCAACAGCCTTTAAAGCAACCACATCATTTAAGGCCACGAATGCTAACTTCTGTTTCCATTAATACCCATGTTCAGGAATGACTGAGAGTTGTGTAAAACGATGGGCTTGGGTCTGTAACGGGAATATCAGTGGAAACTCCGAGGTGCCAAAGGCTTTGCATGTTCTGCCCCCAGCTTTGGAGTGTGGTGCCAGCTGAGACTCAGAATGTTAATTCCACAAATGCCTTCAAGTCAAGACTACAGGCATGTTTGTTTAATCTGGCTTTTTCTGAACAATAGCTCTGTCTCTGGGTGCATTCTCTGAAGTGCTCTGCGATTTTTTTGTGTGTATTGTTTGGGGTTTTTTCTTTCTTTTTTTTTTTTTTTTTTAACACGAAGAGCACCACACACGTAAATGTATAAAATGTGCAATGTATTTTTAATGTGCAAGTGATACACCTATCTTCATCACCCTATGCAAAAAAAAAAAAAAAAAAAGGAAACTTGCATTCATTTGATTCCAAGAACTCAAAAGATTTTTTTTTTATACTAGAGATGGAGCTTAGAAAAAAAAAAAGTCAGCCCCTTTTAAACTTGCACATTACATAAATAATGAACATTAATGCAGTTTCAAAAATGGTAGCAATCATTTCTCAAATGTATTGTTCTTTTAATACTCACAAGAGATTACTTTGATTTCCTGAATAATATGTAGGTTTACAGCAGGAACTGCACAGCCTATGTGAATAATTTGAGACCTAATTATGTTATACCCTGAAATCGATAAGTGTGGGCTTTTAAAAGTGAGTTATTGGTGCCACTTGAACTTAGTCTTTTGGTGCAAACATGGACTTACCAAGTTTGGTGGAAGGGAAAAACCAAACCCTTCCAGCAAGTTTTTAACATGTTGTTGCTGCTGCTTATCTCACACCTTCACCTTCAACCCTCCTCCTTCTCTCCTGCTTGCCTTCACCTGGCTGCCTTTGCTCATTTGCAAATCTCAACTGAACACCTCTTTTTTTTTTCCTTTTTTTTTTTTTTAATTTGCAAGAAGAAATGCAAATTGCTAAAATGCAAATGTTGCCAGCGACAAGAAGCTATGTTTGAAAATATGATAGAGGAGTTTGATATAGAACCAATTTTGTCTGTGGGAATGACAAATGATACTCATATAGTTAAAACGCTGTATTTATTTCACCAAAACTCTCCATGTGGACACTCTTCAACTCTGAAGTAAACACTTTATTTTTTTTTTCCAGTTTAGGTAAACTGCTTTCAGAGCAACAGAAGCTAAAAGGGATGAAAAACACTCATTTTACACACATGCACGCACACATTCACATCCTTGTGGAGGGAAAAGGGGTTATAGTGTTCAACTACAGTGGTTTAAATTCCCACATTGCTATATATTGTTAGAATTTCTGATACAGGCAAGCTCTTACACTCCATATGGCTTCCATATGCACAAATCCTTGGTTACTGAAAATGGATGAGAGCCATATTGGTTTTTAATGCATATGTTGAGGTGGGGGGAGGAAAAAAAAAGCTATCACTAACCTGTGAACTGATTATACCTGGTATACTGAAAAAGATGATAACTAGAGTTGCATAAAGCTGTGCCTATAGTGGAAACTTTAGCTTGAATACAAAACGCAATTACAAGCTGTGATGGTTTGAAATTATCCCCCAAATCATTTGGAGAATTACCCCCAGAATAAATCGCTCAGACCAGCTCAGTTTGGGATGGAAGCAAATGAAGCTCTATTTACAAGCAAACTACAATCTAGGAATGGGAAATGTAATGAATGTGCACAAAATATCCAATAGATGTACAATAGAGATATATTTACAATTTATAAACAACACAGAAACTCCTCAGACCCCCCTGGATGGATCCAGGGGCACCGTTCACCTCCTCCTTCACTCCCTCCCTCCTTCTCATTACCTCACACAGCAGTCAAAATAGAGATTCCCCTGGCAAGGCCACAGAAGAGACAGAGAAGTTGCAAGCAGAAGCAACAGAAGAAGAAAAAGCCAACAACTGTCTCTGCCACTACTCTATATCTCCATTGGCCAGCCAATGAATTATATAGAACTTATCATTGCTTGTTTTTTGTATCCAGCGGTAATTACTTTCAGTCTTTGCAGTAAGGGACTAGGCTAAAGTTCCCCCTTCAAACTGTAACACAAGGATAGTATATTTTTTAAAAAGAAATTTCTATTACTGCAGAAATATAGGTTATACAGAATTTTTTGGTTTTTTTTTCTGGAAAGGAAATGTTTTTGTAGATGCAGCTTACTTTATGAAAAGAGAAGGTAGAAGTCATGCTGGAAAAAGTGTCCTTTTGCTGATATGGCAGCAGCCACAATAGGATGGGTTGCTGAGATGTCCACCAATAAACACTTTCTAGTATAGCCCAGGCCTGAGGGTCCATTTCAAAAGGTATTATGTAAATGGGGTGTTGAAACCATCATGACAGCAGAGAAATAAAGACCCTTCCTTGAGGGGGAAGGATATGCAAAATTAGCTGGGGACAGTCCAACAGTTTGGGGCCCGTTGCCCTCCTCTCTGAGGATCTGGATGAATAAACAAGCAGGCAAAATGGGTTTCAATAAGCTGCAGCAGGGTCATAAACCCCTCTGAGCTGAGGCAGTGGACAAGGGCTGGGGGCATCTGGGAGACCGGGCAGCAAAAGTGGCTCACATCACTGAGTTCAGGCTGTTTTGACCCCCTGATTAGTTTTGATGGATCTTCAGCACGAAGCAGAAATGTTGAGGTAGTGGGGAGAGCCTGTGTGTCAGGGGCAAGTTGCAAAGTCTCTGTGTGGGTGCTGCCTGCTCTCCTGCATGAAGACACACATTGCTCAAAGGTCAGAGGCAGCTTTTGCAAAGCACCCAGACCTTTCATGGTCCATTTCTCATGGTGTGGTGGGTTGTAAATTCCACCCCCAACATTAACTTTGCCAGACCAGCTCAGGGGGAAGCAAATGGAAGCTGTATTTACAGACAAAACTACACTCTACAATGGAATGCAATGAATATGTACAAAATATACAGGATTTACAATATTTACAGGTATTTACAATTAACAAACAGCACTAGGATCTGTGAAAAATTTTAAAGGTATAGCCTAAAACTACCACACATGGTTCTGGATCTCTGACCTTGGAGAACTGCTAAGAAGAAGCTTCTTTTCAGTTGCCCACCCATTTACAAAGCTATGGTCAAAATATTGAAGCAAAATGAGGAAGAAAGCTGTAGGGTACCTTTGGCAGAGCAGTCAACAACCTTTGCGTTTCTTCCTCTGCCTCCTGCCCTCCACCTGGGTGTGTTCACATGTGACCTACTCTAAGTGATTCTGCTCTGACAGAGTGATTGAACTAGGTCCCTTCCAACCCTTAACATTCTGTGATTCTGTGTGATTCTGTGATACACAACTAGATGCTGGCTAGATCCAAATTAAAGGCCATGCTGGTTGTGTTGGTGGCAGCATGCAGTACAGCCTGAATTCAACTGAATTGCTCCTGATCTATAAGTAGCATGAAGCAAATATTACACCCAAGTGGCAGCAAGCAGGGGGGAAAAAACCCAGACATAGCCTCCCCCCCCAAAAAAAAAAAATTGTTTTTATAATATTTCCTGTGAAGGAAGTTGGGGTAATATTGTGGCTGGCAGCTGACCAGCTGCTTCCATTTAATATTTTTCTAATTTTAGCCAGTGTTGTTCAAACAAGCACAGCTTTTAAGGGATTTTCTTCAATGTTAACAGACCCTTGTGCAGTTAGTTGAACAGAAGCTCTGCAGTGGGAGGTAAGATCAAGAAATGTGCCCTTTTGAAAAGCAATGCTGCATTGCTACAATTGGCTGGTTTTGATGAAGACAAATTTGCAAAACCTGGGATCTAGACTGTGCCTTTTTCATTTGCTATGTACTGCTGCAACTGCACACCTCTGGGGGTTTGGATTTGGACAGGGCAGACCTGCTCATGGTGGTGCAAATCAGCAAGGAAAATGGAGAAATTCAGTTGTCATGGCTCTGCTGAAGCTGCCTGGGTAGCTCAGCCCCTGGAAACAGCGGCTGTAGCTGGAGGTGCAAATGCACTGCCTTGCACCTGTGAAAAGAATGTCTGGGACGCAGCCCTTCTGAAATTATTCCTGGGCACAGAATAGACTATTACAGTGGAGTTTTGAAAGAACTCTTTTTTTAGGGCAAAAAATAAAATTTGCTGGCTGGCTGGTAGCAGAGAGTCATAGACAGTCTGCCACTGTGTACTCAGTGCCCAATGTGCTGCTTATTCTAAGTTGAGCCGCTAAATTGCTTGGTGTTAATAATTTGCTGTTTGCTGCAGTGGTGGAGCTGCCTGCCTGCTTGTGTTATCATGGCCAGTTAACCATTGCCTTCCTGAGGGGTGCTGCCCTCCACCCTCACCTGGACCCTCCTTTTGCCACCACCTTTGGGGACCTTTGCGTCGCACATCTTTTTTGCTCCGCAAGAGTATTTCAGCGTGCGCTGAGCCCTCGCACGAGTCACAGAGCTGGCTTCTGCTTGAGTCCCCTAAAAACCCACAGCATTGTGATGCAGAGCCACATGCTCCTCTAACATTCGTCACCAAAATGCCACAGCAATGTGGCTCCTGCGCTCTGCAGAATGATGGTTTGCTGCAGATGTTTATGAGGCTATGGGCGCAGTTAGGAAGTGAGTTGCCCAGTCTCCATTCTGCACGGAGTGGTTTGAAGAAAAACCCAGGCACCAGACCTGCTTTGCAATCTGGAAAAGCTGTTTTGGGGTATTCAGGACTCCTGACTAAATTTACCCTAATGTTAACAAATTGTGTAATGCCATCAATGTTATGTGTTAAAGGCAGAGGGAGCAGTTAGAAACATATGCCATCTTGTCTCTGTTTCATACAGTACTATTACGAGCAGGAAAACAACTCTATGTTATCTTAGTTTTCTGATATTTATGCTCCATCAGTATGTCCATAACACACTGGTTCAGTTGAGAATCTAAGTGATATTTTCATTCTACTTAGTAGTTGATAATGGAAACACAGTCTGGTGTCTCAAAATCAAACTGTAAAAGCCCTAAGGCTTTGCTGGAGACTTCAATGGTGAAAATGCAGCTCTCTGAAACCTCTGAGACGACTGGCATGCTTGAAAACAGTGTAAAGGAAGAAAAGGAAGACAGACTGGAGAACTGCCAGAAGCAAGGACCAGGAAGAAGAACAGTTTTCTGTTTACAACTGTCCACAGTAGAAAGACAGAATTCATATATCCAAAGGAGGCCAGGAGAGGCAATCTTAATGAAGACCTTGCGAGGCTGGCAATGTCCTTCTTATTCCCAACACTTTGTTAAAGTCAGACAGTTTGTAAAATCTGTAGCCACAGGCAGAATTTGGTCCTGTTAAAGTATGTTTAATATTTAAAAATATAAAAACGTATTTAAAAATATAAAAATATATTTTAAAATAAAAGATTTTAAAATAAGAATATATTTTAAAATATAAAAATATTTTTAAAATATAAAAATATATTTAAAAATATAAAAAAACATTTAAAAATATAAGGTTGTTCTTCAGCAAAACAACTGAGTGACATAACAAAAGAACAGCATTTGGGAATTATACCAAAATATAGACTGGTCTTCAGAATAGGTTCCTGGTATTTTTTTGCTCTTCCTTTACTCCTTTTCTAGAGTTGCAGACAAAGCTATCCTTAGCTATCAGTGCATGCAGAGGAAGAGAACACCGTTGTGCATCGGTGACTAATGCAAAGAAAACATGACCAAAGGGGCAGCCTTGGGTGGCATTTGCCTTTAGCCCAGACAAGAAGAGCATACACTCCTTCTGGTCTCCAAAATCAGCACCAAGAGCACAGACCACAACAGCTTTTTCAGTGATGTCATTCTAAAGGCACTTAAAACTGATCACACAGAGTACTAACTGTAGACCCTGCCCTGATGTCACCTAAGTGTGCAGGGTGTGCCACGCTCTTCTCCCCACTACCACTTTTGCAAATGCTTTGAATATGGCAGGATTCACCCCAGCTTTTTTCTTAATTTTTCATCCTCAATTAAAGGAACCACCCACTTCCCATATTAAAGCTTAAAATTGTGTTTATTGAGACATATGGGTATTTACTATGTGCAAATGTTGTGTTTACTTTGAGATGCTTTCATATGTGAATATTTGTGTTAGTGATGATATTATTATGGTAATTCCTGCATAAATGTGTATAGTATGGGGTGGGGTTTTGTTGGAGTGTGTCTGAAAGTAATTATTACTTGTTTGGTTGCTAATCACTTTGGGAATGTAAAATGTTGAATTGTGTTCTTAATGGTTCATATAGGGTGGATTGCACATACAGGATCACAGGATCACAGGATGTTAGGAGTTGGAAGGGTCCTCTGGAGATCAGTGAGTCCAACCCCCCTGCCAGAGCAGGACCATGGAATCTATTGCAGGTCACACAGGAATGCATTCAGATGGGTCCTGAAAGTCTCCAGAGAAGGAGACTCCACAACCTCTCTCGAGAGCCTGTTCCAGTGCTCTCTGATCCTCACAGCTGTGGTGGGTTGAAAGTCCCTTCCCACATTAACAACCCCAGACTAGCTCAGTTTGGAAGCAAATAGCCTTAAAACTACCACAACAGCGAAGAAGTTCCTCCTCACGTTGAGGTGGAACCTCCTGTGCTGTAGTTTCTATCCATTGCCCCTTGTCCTATCCCAGGGTGCAAGTGAGCAGAGCCTGTCCCTTCCCTCTTGACTCTCAGATATTTAGAAGCATTTATTAAATCTCCTCTCAGTCTTCTCTTCTCCAGAACAAACAGCCCCAGGGTTCTCAGCCTCTCCTCATAGGGCAGTGCTCCAATCCCTTAATCATCCTCATAGCCCTCCACTGGACTCTCTAAGTAGATCCCTGTCCCTCCTGAGCTGTCCCTCTTGAACATACCATTCAGTTAATTTTAAATCTGAATTGAGACAACCTTGGCAAAGCTGTCTGTAAGTTGTCCTGACAAGCCACAGTTTGTTATCAGTTTATTGAGAACATTCATGATAAAACATCTGCGGAGAATCATTCTCAAACTCTTGGAGGAAAATATTTGGCAGGAGGGAACACTGAAGTTTCTAGAAGAAGGGACAGAGCTGACCTGAAATATACAGAGCTGATCAGAAAACAAGAACAGCTTGGAAGCCTCGCATTCACAGATGCTTTTATTCGAAGTCTGTCATTTATTTAAGCATTCTAAGAGAAGGTATTGCAATGCTGTCTCTTTTTTTATTCTTTGTTTGTCTTGTTTTTAAACAGTTTCTTTTTTATCAAACAGTTTCTCCCAGGCAACCATTGACAGGACAAGAGGGCATGGTGTGAAGCTGTGCCAGGGGAGGTTTAGGTTGGATGTTAGGAAGCTCTTCCTCACAGCAAGGCTGGTCACGCACTGGGATGGACTGCCCAGGGAGGTGGTGGAGTCACCATCACTGGAGGTCTTTAAGAAAAGCTTGGATGTGGCACTTGGTGGCATGGTTTAGCTGATGTGGTGGTGTTAGGTCATAGGCTGGACTTGATGATCTCAGAGGGCTTTTCCAGCCTCAATAATTCTGTGACTCTGTGAAATGATACTAGGGAAATTTTTGGTCACCAAAATAAATAAACCATTACTGCTTATCACCTCAGTCTTACTAGTTATGAGGTGGCAAAGTCAGAAGATGACCAAGCACTGTCCCCTGTAGTGAAGAGTTTTGATTATCACTTCAGCAAGGGTGTGATTTGGTGGTTTTACTGTAGCCAGTGGAATACCACCTGGGCCTAGCACCCCCTGAAGTTCCCTGAAGCTTGTGAAAGTAATGGTAATGTGAAGCACAGGAAGGGCACAGACACACTGGTGTCTTAGTTCAGATAAAGCGCTGTTTTGGATGGCAGAGAAGTGATCCTGATCTTCCCTGCTTGTGGCACATCAAGGAGTCTCTATGGCATGTACAGATCCACTGTTGCATGGCCTCCTCATGGATGTGGGATCATGATCCAGGAGGAAGAGGCATGCCCCATCTCCTACCTGCATGATGGCAAGCCCCAGTTACTAGAAGCAATTCTTTTGGGTAATTTGAACTGGCCTTGTCACTCCCTCAAGGTGACTTTCAGGACTGTGCTATCACCAAAAGTCAATTTATCAGGAAGCCATGAAGAGGACGAGGGGTTTAGATTTCAGTCACTTCATAAAGGCTGATTCTCAGCCTTTTTCCTAAAGTCTGTTGATACAATTACAAACTGGGCAATGCTTCACATATTGCAATTCTTAGCCTCAATTATGCTTGAGAGAAGCTGGACAGGAGCAGGCAGTGTGAGCTTGCAGCACAGAAGGCAAATCACAGCCTGGGCTGCATCAAAAGATGCGTTTCCAGCAGAGCCAGAGAGGTGATTCTGACACTTTGCTCTGCTCTGGGGAGACCTCACCTGGAGTGCTGTGTACAGCTCTGGAGCCCAGAGGAGGGCCATGAAGATGATCAGGGGGTTGGAGCAACTCTGCTCTGAGGACAGGCTGAGGGAGCTGGGGGTGTTCAGCCTGGAGAAGAGGAGGTTCTGGGGACATCTAATAGCAGCCTGGCAGTACCTGAAGGGGGCTCCAGGAAGGCTGGAGAGAGACTGTTTACAGAGGGACAAGGGCTTCAAACTAGAGAAGGACAGATTTAGATTAAATGTTAGGAGAAAGTTCTCTACTCTGAGCGTGGTGGAACACTGGAACAGGTTTCCCAGGGAGGTGGTTGAGTCTCCTTCCCTGGAGATATTCAAGGTGAGGCTGAAGGAGACCCTGGGCAGCCTGATCTAGTTGGGGATGTCCCTGCTGAGTGCGGGGAGGTCAGACTGGATGAGCTTTGGAGGTCTGGACCATTCTATGATTCTATGATTTCAACTGTAGATAGGGAGTGGAAAAAGAAAATGAAAAAGAGGAAAGTCACATTAATTACTGGTGTGATTCTTGCTAAGCTAGCTTAGCTACTTTAGGATGAATTGGACTCACTGTTGTAAGCCAAATTCTACAACGTATTTGTGTCCTTAGCAGATCAAATGCTGCTTTGCTCAGAGAATTCTCAGCACAATAGCAGCTGGTAGGCTTTATGTCAAGTGATTGATAGGGCAAGTATCCTACTTTAATTATAGTGATTATTATGATTTATCAGATACTTTTTTAACATCTAGCCAAAGAAAAAAACTTTTTGAAATCAGAGGTGTATCACCTTAACCACTATATAAATGAGACATCCTCTTGAATGTCACTCAGGTCTCAGTCAGATAGGTAAAAGCTTGGAATATTTTCTAAAAACAGAGGATCAATGTGAAAATGACATCAGAGAGGAAGAGGAAGAAAAAAAATCTATTTATTACATCACAAATTCTTTTTGTTTTGAACACAATATGGATGTGGCAATGGCAAATCTTACATTCCTGTGAATTTAGCAGATGGAAGAAGGATGTATGAAGAATTCCAAGTCAACTGAGAGAATAATTTACATTACATTTTCACCTCTGAAAACACCAGGATTCCCAGGCAATAAGTCATGCACATTAAAGAAACAAAACAAAACAAAAAAGCAAACCCCTCTCCTAGATGGAATGAAGTTGTATTATCTGCATTTATCTGGAGAGGTATTTCCTCAGTATGTTATCTTTGCTGCACATCACAGCAGCATGGGGCTACAAAGACAGGTCAGTAGGCTGAACATGAGCCAGCAGTGTGCCCAGGTGGCCAAGAAGGCCAATGGCATCCTGGCCTGCATCAGGAATAGTGTGGCCAGCAGGAGCAGGGAAGTCATTCTGCCCTGTGTTCAGCACTGGTTAGACCACACCTTGAGTCCTGTGCTAGATTCTCTGGTCCTGCTCTGGCAGGGGGATTGGGCTCGATGATCTCCTGAGGTCCCTTCCAACCCCTAACATCCTCTGATCCTGTGATTTGCCTTTCTAGTGAGCAGATCCAAGAAAAACGTCTTTAGGGAAGACTCCAGAATATATCTTGCTCTTAAATCTGATCAGGATGACATCTTTTTCTCCCTCTCCCCACAACCTGCCTCCTCTTAGCGCATTTCAAAGTCTTTGCAAAATTTCCAGTGAACACAATATGGTGGATGCATTAAGGAAAGTGTGTCCCCAGCAGGTCTGGGGAGGTTCTCCTCCTCCTCTAATCTGCCCTGGTGAGACCACACCTGGAATACTGTGTCCAGTTTTGTGCTTTCCAGTTCAAGAGACAGAAATTTGACGGAGAGAGTCCAATGTAGAGCTATGGGGTTGATTGCAGGACTTGAACATCTCTCCTGTGAAGAAAGACAGAGAGAACTGGGACTGTTTAGTCTTGAGAATTGAAGGCTGAGAGGGGGCCTTATCAATATCTATAAATGTCTGAGTGGTGGGTGTCAAAATGAAGGTCCCAGTCTCTTTTTGGTAGTATCCAGTGATAGGACAAGGAACAATGAGTACAAGCTAGAGTACGGGAGGTTCCACCTCAACACAAGGAGACACTTTCTTGTGGTGAGGGTGGCAGAGCACTGGAACGGGCTGCCCAGAGAGGTGGTGGAGTCTCTATCTCTGGAGACTTTCAAAACCTGCCTGGGTGCACTCCTGGGCAGCCCACCCTAGGTGATTGTTCTTTGGCAGGAGGGCTGGACTCAATGATCTCTAGAGGTACTTCCAACCCCTAACTTTCTGTGACTCTGATTGCTTTAATTTGGTTTACAGTTGCTCAGTATTCAACATAAAGCCTGCTGTGGCTCTAAAGCTATTGCTGGTGCTGAAGATGAAGAAGAGAAAGGGAAAGTGTAGGAATCAGGACAATCATTGGAGGAGGAGCCCTGATTAAACTCAGTGACTGGTGAGCAAGATGGGATAGGGTCCATCTTTCAGAAGTCACAGGCTGCTGGCTATATGCTTGCATTTGGCTCTTACAAAGACTTTACCCTCTTCTTGTGTGTTTACCTAGACTGTTGAACGTAGCCTGCATTTTTCTAGTTACTGTCACTACTTTCTTCAAAGTGTAGAATCCTAGAAAGAGATGCTAAGAAACAAAGTGATCAATATGAGAAACCATGAATAGATATTCCATATAGCTGCTACACCCTTTCATCTTATTCATTCACTCATTCAAACATTCACTCTTTCCATTTATCAACTGTGATCTCCTCAGTCATGTCTTCCAGGCGTCTAGAGAGATTTCAGGTGGCAATGCCACATCTTCCTAAGGATCTTGCAGGTCCTTCATGTGGCTGGATCCATAACCTCTCTAAGGAAGGATTTTTTTTTTTTATGGATGTGAGCTCAGCTGGTGAGGGGGAACACTTGTGTACAACACTTGCATGTGTGCATGCACTGCCTAGAAAAAGTAAACAAAGCTAATAATTTCTAGAACCATGTGGGGAATGTCAAGGGCACAAATATCAGCATGTGTCATGAAGTTCATGCAGGTATAGGCATTCTAAATCAGACTATTCTATTTCCTCTACCACCTTATCTGTTGTCTGTGGAGGAAAGTCACTCCCTGGTAAGTATCTATAAAATAATCAGCTCAAAACGAAAAAAATGTTTCCCTGCTATCAGTTTTCAGAAGTTGTTTTTCATAATTTCTAGAATAGCTTATAGAAGTGAAAAGACTTGTTATTTTAGAGAAATAAATTGTTCTTGGGGTTTTGTTTTGGTTTGGTTTTTGGGGTTTTTTTTGGTCCTTTTCACAACCTACATCAAGTTTTCCTTGAAATATCTTGTGAAATATCTTCTTCACAGAGAAACAATTTTTTTTGCATTTCTGTGTTGCACCAGCTGAAAGTTCAGAAACAGTAACATGTGCACAGATCTCATTCCAAAATTACACAGATACGAATGTAGAGGTCTGTTGAATTTTACTAATGCCTGACTCTGATGCACCCAAGAAGAAAATGTGTTTGTTTGTGTATATTTGGTATAGATATATTCTTTCTTTCTGAGGGAAAGAAAGAGACCTTATACCCATAGGTTTATTCTGGGGAAAGAGCTTCCTTGGTACTGATCTGTAGCCCCACTCAGAACTTCCTTTCCCTCCTGATTTAGTTTTGGTTTCAAATCATTAGAATAGGAGAAAATGAAGCTGAAATGTATTACAGTGGTTTCTACATGGTAACATACAGACTTTTGAAATAAGGAAGAGATCTCAGGGAAAAAGAGGAAGGAAGCCTCAGAAAAGAGTATTTACAGTGATTCTAGCTTGTAGGAGGAATTGCACAACTGGTGTGCAAAAGCCTACAGTGCATTTTGTTACAGAAGATGGTATCAACACACAGCTTAAATGGAAATGGTAATATTTTGATTGAATCCATCTATAGCTTTTCCCAGCAAACAGATACATATTTTCCAAGGAAATTATACTTTCTGAAGGAAACTTCCTTCAGTATTGCTGTCTTTCCCACAAGTATCTTCTGAGAGATGGTCCTTAGAGAGGGCATGTGGATGACGATGGTCCTGAACCTCAGTTTTTTTTAATTTACTGTCACAAAGTGAGTAACCAGGCACAGGAACAAAGCCTCCTCTGCCAGTATTGTTGCACTAGTCAGAAGCATGTGCTTGGTGACACATGCTACCTGCCTGTGCTAAAAGGAGAGAGGCTCCATGTGAGTAGTCATATGCTTTCCAATGCCTGCTGGAACTCAGCAACTGAGGGAGAGTCACATTTCACACCTTAGCCATGGTGCTTGCTCCTGAAATACCTCTTCTAGAAAAATGTCCTGGAATCTCAGGAAAAAACTATGGAACAGAATTTGTAAGTTGGAGGTTAGAAACTTCTCAGGAAGAAAAATCCCCAAGAGGCTAAAGTGCTGGCCCTGGGCCTGTTATTCAGGAAAACAATTAATGCAAAGAACACATACTCAGTTTGAGCCAGCCAATATTAAGCCCCAGGTTACTGGGTGAAAGCATAGTAATCTTGTGCTCTGAGGACATTATGATATTCTAAGAAAAAATATTGAGGGAACTGGAAATGTCTTCATTTTACAGTGGCGTATTTAAAGCTGGTGAACAGCTAATATTCTTCCCTGTATTTATTTAGCATCCCCAGAAGGTTAAATGACTGAAAAAAAGAAAGCTAAGCTTATTTTGAGCTTGGCAAGGGTCTAGATATCCATCTTTTAATATGACAATTAAATGATAGATGATTTGGTGGAAGGAAAAAAAAAAGCAAAACCAGAACAAACCCCTAAAAGCCCCCAAACCAACACCTATTACATTAACCTTATTTAGCAGAAGAACTGAAAAGGTAAATCCTCTGATTTACTCTTAAGCTCAACTATTAAAGCATAGCTAAATATTTCTAAGGTCAGAGAGTCAGAGCCATAATTTAGTGAACAGTCAAATGTCTCAAAGTGGTGCAAGTAGAGACAAGAGGTTATTTCCCCCAATGACTATTTGTGTGTGTGTGTGTTTGGCAAAGTACACTCTGTAAATCTAAACCCTCAGCAGACTTCTTGTTGTGTTTTAAAGCATCTATTGTTCTGACAGTCTCTTCATTTTCCCTTTATTCTTTTTCTTTCACTAGACCTATGCACCAGAAACTGAGATGCAATGAGACTTTTGTCAAATCCACATCAAAATGAAGTTCCAAAGCAGCATTTAACAGGGAATGGAAAGAAAGAAATCTACTTTGCCACACTAGCTTGATGCTTAGTTGTCATATCTCTTGCATTTGTGAGTTCCCCCTTTGATCAATCTAATAACAATTCCTTAGACTATTAAAACTGGAAGCCAGAAACATGTTAAGTGGAAAATTTTACTTTTTACTGTTTAATCTGTTTAATTTGGTTACTTTGGACCTCAAGAGGAGGCTAATCTCACCACTCTTTCACCCCAGTGTTATGCCAGGGTAAATCTGTTGAGGCCCATTTGTGAAGAGGTTAGGGTGTGTGTTTGACAGGTTTTGACAAAACCTGCTCTGGACCAAGTATCTCTGGTGAGGTAGGGCAGGTGCAGGATTATTCTGTATTATTGCTTGCAGCACAGGGAAGAGATATGGAGAAGGTGAGACAGGTGCAGCATGGATTTATTGAGCCTTTGCTTTATTGAGCCCTTGCTTTATTTCTAGTTCTGCTTTCTAGTTCTTTTTGAGAACAAAAAGCCTTCTGTGTGTGAGGTTCCCCTAAAGGGATGTGATTAAATTAGTTTTCAATCTAACCTGGAAGTAGAGTACTGGGTAAATGGTCCTGATTTTTGTTCTCTCTAGCACTTCAGAGCACTTGCAGATGATCAGATAACCACTGTTGTTTAGATTCCTCTTTTAAGCATTAACCAGTGGTAAATGTTGAAGTAAGATACCAAAGGTGAGAATGTTACCTCCTACAGCAGAGTCTGAATTATCTGATCAGTGTCACAATGTAACAAGGATAGTGGGAATGACTTGGAGATGTTTGTTTTTTCCACCTCTCTGTCAACACCTTTGGAGTTGTTTGCAGGGAGTATTTTACATGGTGCTCTTTTTTGGCTGCTGTTTGACACCATTTACAAAGCAATCTGTGTTTTAACATGGAGAGTATTAAAGTCTCTGAGTTGCTAATACCTTCGAAGCAAACTCCACTCATTTTCTTTGTTTGCTTTTTATGGAATCAATGGGCTGAAGTTTAGTGCTTGTAAATATGGGGGACTGGCAAAGGCAGCTAAAGCCAGCTACTCTGTGAGCCATTAGCGAGTAAGCTCCTCAGTGCAGCACTGCCAATGCAATACAGCCTAACTGGCAGCTCCTTTGCTGTTTGTTCCTAGACTGCTCCTCAGCATAGAGTGCCAATGTGCTTCTTTTTATGGCATGGGCAAGTGCAAAGCAAGATGAGGCCACCATGCTCATCTCCTTTTTTAGGTCTGTAAGGCAAGGTTTGAGCAGAGGTACTCGGGGTGAAACGTTCATGGAGTGACTTGCTTGGGAAGAGAAGCTGTGGATAATTTTTTTCCATTTTGTATAAGTTTACCATTACAGAATCATTGATACCAGGTCCTGAGGGCATGCTTTGGCTACTGTAGCTGACTAAATGAAGTATGGTTCCCTTATTAACTTGTCAAAGTACGATGCAGCTGCATCATTTGCTCACCCATTTGCTTAACTTAAATAAAGGTTGATGGTTAGGCTTCTGTTGCATTGTGCTCTCCTGCTAATTATCAGTGTATTTGTTTTAGAGACAATTAGCCACCTGGTTCATTCTCCCATCGAAGTCAGGTCATCATGAGTTACATCTGCTTTCAGGACTCTTCAAGTCCAAGACATAATAAAAAGATGATGGCTATGATTATAAAAAGCACTTGCGACTGGGCGTAAGTTGTGCAGCATATTGAATTCCCAAGGAGAACTGGGTCACAAAGCTCTTGCAGGGGCTTCCTTCTGCACAGCACAGAAGATGGATGTGAACAGAAAACAGTTTGGTGACGCCAGAAGTCCTGTAGCCCACGAACGGTGAAGGGTGCTTCCAGAAGTAGATGGATCGAGGCTCAGCAAGGTGAACCACGGCACTTCCCTTTGGCGCTGCGGTGATACAGCAGCAGCAAAGTGACAAGCAAACACCTCTCTGGGAGTGCTGCATTTGCATAAAAATAAAAGTTGTTCAGACCTGTGGGTGTTTCCTTTTTAAAAACGTGCTATGTAAGGTGGCATAAGATTATGTGATGCACATTTACTTTTATAATCCCATATGTTCCAGTAAAACTCTGTATTTTGAAGTGAGGCTTTATTACAGTAGAACCTCATTAATTCTCACTAATGACTAGGAGACCATTTGCAAATGGCTGAATTTTGTATACAATGGAAGGCCATTAAAGGCATTGTGTTGCTAGATGTTCCTCCACATCCTGGGGAGGACGAGCTAGGTAGAACCCTGCAGTTTGTACTTCAGCAACATTTGCTGTGAAGAGGAGGGTGCAAAGTCATTGCAATGGGTTTGGCTCCAGGTGTTTGCTGAAGATGTTCACATGGGGCTAGCTCTGGAGAGGATAAAGCCTTGTATGAAAGGGAAAATAACAGATGGGGTCCTGGCAGTGGGTAGGTTGGCAAAATTTACTGTTTCATCCTTTTTGGCTATGGCTCACGAAGGTACCACAATCCTGATTTTTCTGGAGAGCGTGGATAATCCTTACCTTAGTCTGATGGCTGATTTCAATAGGCCCATTTCAGATTCAACATGGCCACTAACTTAATCAAAGACAGAATCCCAGAATTCCAGAAACATTCAGGTTGGAAAAGACCCTCAGGATCACCAAGTCCAACTGATAAGCCTATTCTACAAGGTTCACCCCTCCAGACAAGAGCTAACCTTCCAGTAAGGAGCATGGTTCTTGAGAAGCCTCATCAGCATAACATAAACAGAGACCAGAGCAGTCAGATTTACTTAGGCCTGCTAGAGATGTGTGCATCAAATGCAGGTGAGTCTTAGTGCTCAGTGGAACTTTTTGCATGCATAGATGCATTCCTCGAGGTATCTGCTGGATGAGTGCTCACTGGTTCGTGTGAAATGATGGAATACATGCTTGCCATGTTATGGGTTAACAACAACAACTCAACAATTAAGATGATAGAATCTAGATCTTCATTAGAAACTTGAGGTTTTTTTCAACCTAATCTGATTAGCTGTGCCTCAAAGAAATTAGTCTTCCTGAATCACTCCCTGTCTTGCAGGACAGAGACATATTTTTCAGACATATTGTAACCGAAAGCAAAACTCCTTAATTCTGTTTACAACGATTGGGCATGAAGAAGCTAAGAAGAGGAATCTGGAGAGCTAAGAGAAGGAATCTGGAGAACTAAGAGGAGGAATCTGGGGAACTAGAAGGCTCAGATAGAGGGAGGCAAACTTGGGTGTATAAACAGGCAAAAGGGCAACCTTTGTTGGAATGTCTAGGAAAGGAAATGCAATGTTTGGGATTAGGTGAAGCTCTGAGCAAGCAATGTGGGGGTCATGGCAGGGGTGGAAGTCACTCAAAGAGACAGACTCAAGTGAGGAGAAGGATGGGTAGCAGTATCGCAGTGCACCCATGGAGAGAATGGAAGTCACGGAGGGCGATGTGAATAGCTGTGAAAGGTCAGGACAGGCATGGATATGGGCATGGAGTGCTTGTGTAGGTAGGGGAGACCTAAAAGTGAGAGGAAGAGAA
Organism: Indicator indicator; assembly: GCF_027791375.1. NCBI lineage: Eukaryota > Metazoa > Chordata > Aves > Piciformes > Indicatoridae > Indicator > Indicator indicator. Next base: position 30,592,653 of record NC_072020.1, read on the forward strand.
AGGAGATGATATGGTGCTGGATAACTGGAGCATTCGTTTAGCTGTTCATTCACAGGTTTTTTAGCACTTGTCACATTTGGCAGATATGTATTTTATAGCCAAAGTATAATTTATAGTAGGGGACAGAAGACTCTTAGCTGGTTTCCATTCAAATACTGCTTGCAGCCTAACTCCTAGCCAGTCATTTGGTTAACAGTGCTCAGACATCAAAGTGTCCCCTGTGTGGGACTGTTACATTCATAATAATCCAAGTGTTTGGAAATAGGAGAATTGCAAATAAAACCAAAGAGCCCATCATCATCTGGTACCTGAATCCTCTATCAGAGCAGAAGAACCGCTGGCTGCAGTGGCTTCCTGGCATTTACAGGCCCTCTACAGCCATGTGTGTTTGGACCTGACAGCCTATCCTCTCCATGCTTCATTTTCCTCATCATGTCTGGTGTTTTTTTACCCGCTTACACAGAATTTGCATGGGAATCCTCTTTGTGGTGCTCAGTTGCTATACAGGAACAAATCAGACATACAATCACACAGCTTCTTTTCAACTCTGAAATGCCTTTTTCAAGGCACAGAGAAATTAATTTCAATGTGATGGCTCCCATATAAGTCAGAAGGAGAAGAGTGAATGGGAAACCCTGTGGGAACGTGATGGCTGTGTAGAGGAGCTAGATGAAAGGCAATGGATTGCCCTAATTTCCTGACATGTAAGAAGGTAATTCACTTTGATAGCACATCACCACTGGTGGCTTTCCAACAGAAGGAAGAGACTTGCTAGTTGAGGAAGTAAGTAATGCCACATGAAACATACATAATTTGCACAGAGAGAAAATGTAAGACCACTAAGGTTATTGTTTGCTAACAATGATTCATGACAATGACACTTTGGAGAGTGTGGGTCTGGGGTAGAAGCCATGAATAAAATGTTTTTCTGCTGCAGGGTTCTGCTCTTGTATCTGCTTTCTTGCAGACTTTGAGGAAGCTGTTGCAAACTTAATCCTGTTTAGCAGTTATGCTTTACTTCAATTGGCTCATTTCTTCATGCTGTTTAAACTTAGATTGAAAGAATAAGATCCACCTGGTTGCTTAACATAAACCTTGCTAAAGTAATGCACATTTAAAATGGCATTCTTGGCATTGTGGAAGACAAAAAAAAAGAAAGGGGGGGGGGGAAGACAAAAGCTTACCATATAATTTATATATATATTTATATATATATGGATCTCAGGAAAAAATATTGTGAGATCTTTTAATGAAGACATCAAAGAATATATCTTTCTTAGCTGAAAAGAAGAATGTCTCCTGACAAAAGCCAATTAAGGAGTGAATACATTTTGTTTATTTAGACTTGGAAAATGTATATTCTTGTAAAATGGGAAAAAAAGAAGAAAAAAAAAAAAAGCCAGCCACATAACCTAGTCTTTTTTTTTTTTTTTTTTAAGGCTATGAAGTAGCTAAGGAAACATAAAGATGTATGATGCATGGAGGCTTGATACTGCATGAAAGAAATATAAAGACTGTGATTTTTGCTGTTACCTAAGGCATGATATTGAAATATGTGTTCTGGGAGGGCTTTTTCTCAGCTTGCCTGGAGAGTCTGAAACAAATTCTTCTCCTGTTTACACCTCTGTAAATCTGGATTTACTAAATGACAGGTGGTAACATTATTCCAAGGCCACACACTTACTTATGACTGAGAGTAGGATTCTGCCCTACATTAAGAGCAAACTGATAGTAGCTCTCCCATGAGATCTCCCTGCTTTGTGCATTCCTCATCCTGTACTTAGGGCTGTCATCCTATCCACTATCAATTCCATTTTTCAAAATGAAGAAGCTTTTCAGCCTGGAACAGCACATAGCCTCTCTAGCAGGCCTGAAGGGACATACCCCTCTGATACTTTTCCTCTTTTAAGGCAGGATGTGAGAGTATTTGGATTTACTTCTCTGGTGGTTGATAGCAGGTGAATCACAATGCTTGGAGGGCCATAAAGCAATTTGTGCCACCCTTTATCTGCTCCCTTAGGACTGGCTAGAGTTTATTGAGTTAGGTGAGCTCCCCCATGATAGCCTGAGAGTCCTTGTCTGTGTTTTGAATAACCACATATACTTATAACGACATATGCTTCAGAGGTTAGAAAACATCAGATACATTTTAAAGATGTTCATGTCCAGCAGGAGCAGGGAGGTGATTGTCCCCTTGCACTCAGCTCTTAAGTATTGTGTCCAGTTTTGGGCACTTCAATACAAAAAAGGTATGGAGGTGCTGGAGCCAGTGCAGAGGAGGGCAAGGAAGCTGTGAAGGGCCTGGAGAATAAATCTGATGAAGAGTGACTGAAGGAGCTGGGGATGGGTAGTGTAAAAAAGAGGAGGCTGAGAGGAGACCTCATTGCTGCCTACAACTACCTGAAATGAAGTTGTGGAGAGGTTGGTGCTGGTCTCTTCTCACAGGTAATTAGTGATAGAAAAAAGGGAACAGCTTCAAGCTGTGACTGGGGAGGTTTAGACTGGACATTAGGAAAACTTTTTTTCATGGCAAGAGTGGTCAGGCATTGCAATGTGCTGCCCAGGGAGGTGGTGGAGTCACCCAACCCTGGATGTGTTTAAAGGCTGTTTGGATGTGTTGCTTGGGGCTATGGTTTAGGGGTGAACCTTGTAGAGCAGGGTTCTGGGTTGGACTTGGTGATCCTGAGGGTCTTTTGCAACCTGAATGACTCTCTGATTCAGTCTGCCTACAGCATGGTAGAGCTCAACAGTTGAAAAGCAATAGTTAGGAGACATAAAAGGGTATCCACAAAACTGACTGGATTGTAGAATGTATGTAATAAATGCATAAGGCAACTATCTCAGACTGAGTATAGTTACAGAAACAGCCATGGAAGTACAAAATGTTCTGAAGTGTGCAGGACTTGTGCCAAATGGAAACAGCAGAATTTGTACTGTCAGACTTAATTCACCTGGAGAAGAAGGAACAGAGGGCTTTCTGCAAGCAAAGTCTTTGACAGACCTCCCTGCCACCTGGTTTCAAATGATGCTTTTTGGACAGTGTTTGTTGATAACACCTCTTCTTGAACTACCCACATGTACATGAGAAATTTGTTGTTTGAACTATTCAGGCCATGCCATTACTCCTGTGTGTAAATATTTGCACCATCAATACCACAGATTCTGATTTCCTTTGAGCAAAGACAAGTCTTGTACTACAGCTAGCATCTGGGGTGTTTTAACTTCAAGAATACAATAGTACAAATCTATCAGAAGAAGACAAGAAATGTTGGCTAAAATACAGAAAGAATCACAGCAGTTCTGCTCTATGGCAAACCCTCTCACATCACAGTGGTGCAAGAAAGAGGTAGATGAAGATTTAGAAGGAACTTAGAAATAAAGCATTAGTGACCATATTGTGCAAACCATAACTGAGGAAAACTCTGTCTTAGAGTCCTGCATGCATGGCATGTGATTATAAGGCCTGCTTGGTGATACTGGAAATAGCACTTTAAAAGGTTATTCTGGGAGAGTGTAACTGATGGAGGAAGTCTTACACCATAGATCAGTAACTGTCTTTGGATTACATATTGTGTAACTGCATTTTCTTTTCTCTAATGGGACCTCTGTCACTTAATTTTCTGCTTTCCAGTCTTTATATAAAGTTTTAAACCTTTCTTTCTTTTTTTATTCTTTCTTTTTTCCCTTTCTTTTAATAGTTTGGAGTTCTGATGAAAACAATGGATTATGTTTCTTAGGAGTTGCAACAAACTGTCATTTTATAACATGACAATACAAAAATAGGTCATGTCAACATAAGAATATACTTTCCTGTGACAAGATGAACCTGTGGCTCATGAGACTGATGTGGATGCTGACCCCAGAGTTGGTTTTACCATGAATTTCTTCAGAAAGGCTAGATTCAGGATTGGAATCCTGGATAACTATTATGCTGTATTAGACTGGAACAGAATCATAGAATCATACAATCAGTCAGGGTTGGAAGGAACCTCAAGGATCATCCAGTTCAAACCCCCCTGCCATGGGCAGGGACACCTCACACTACATCAGGTTGCTCACAGCCACATCCAGCCTGGCTGCAAAAACTTTCAGGGATGAGGCTTCCACCACCTCCCTGGGCAACCTGTGCCAGTGTCTCACCACCCTCATGGGGAAGAACTTCTTCCTAAGATCTAATCTGAATCTACTAACTTCTAGTTTTGTTCCATTCCCCCTAGTCCTACCATTACCTGACACCCTAAAAAGTCCCTCAACAGCTTTCTTGTAGGACCCCTTCAGATACTCATCAGAACTGAGAAAAATTAACTTGCCTGTGTTGTTGTAGGGGCTCATCATGAAGAAATATCAGAGTGAATAGAGATTTATAGTGTACCACAAAGAAGGAAACTGAAGACTTTTTCTTCTGGCATTCAGAGTCATGCTGGAAAATGGATGGTAAAAACTTCAGAGTCAAGTGTTTATTGATCTTTTTTGCTTATAAAAATAGCAGAGGCACTTAGCAGCCTTTGTGTTATGTACACTCTTTAGCATGAGTGGGTGTAAGCGTTAGTCAGCAGGACAAGCCAAACAATAAAGTTACTGATACATTTTCCTAGACAAATCAAAACAAATACCTGGGCTTTCAGAATCACTCAGGATGCCTCTTTACAATGGCAGCAGCCACACAGAAAGCCTGAGTGGTTGCAAATGTTGTGTCTACAGAGTACTACTTATAACAGCAGTATAGTCAGAGTCCCATTGTGAAACAGTAGATGAAGCTGAAACACCTCTCAATTAATTGTGCATTTATTAAATGCTGTGATTTACAAGAGAAAATGTAGTTCATAGGGGGTTTCCTCTCTAAGTTTTTACAGTTCAGCAAGAGACTGCGAGCGTTTCAATATGGCACCTCATTTTCAAACAGAAAATCAAGGTACAGGGCTGAAAGCAAAGCATGGCTTCGTGGTTATGCTGCTTTTTCTGATTCAAGGACTGATTTAAACAGCCAGAATTCCTTCTCCTCCTGGGAGGACGTTAGGTGATCACTGGAGGGTGATTCAGGGAGTCTGAATAATGCCCTAAGAAGGCACCTGGAGACAGCCAGAAAGAAATACAGGCATGGAGATGCTGCTAGATTTTAATCTGAGGATTACTATCCTCAGATCTATGATCAAGAGGGCTGCTCCTGCCTCCAGGCAGCTTGTTCACCCCTAAGTCTCCACTTTGAAAGTAGAAAGCCAAGACTCTGCTCTTTTCTGCCTGGTCTACTGCCTGCAGCCTACAAGCTGCATTTTCACCTTACAGTAGGAAAAGAGAAGATAAAAGGCTACAGCCCCTAGGAACTTGGAAGAATCATTTTACAGCAGAGTGAACCAGAAGGATTAATGTGTCCAAAGTGATATAGTACTATAGGCTTTATTTAGGGTTTTTGAATGTACCATTAAGTCCATCTTAATCAATTTGAATAGGAATTGTACTTCAGATTAGAGTCTTCAAGGCAGCCGTCACCACACCTCTTCAGTTCTTCAGTTCTCCTAACCTATACATTTTTACTGCATGGATAAATATGCTTTGAAACTAATACAGTGTCATTGACTCCAATACATCTGTAGTGGAACCAATCCATGCATACTCAAGTCATTAAACTTGTATGGAAATGACTAGATTTTGTTTCAAGGCATAGTATTTTCATGTACACCAGGAGCTTTTCCTTGAAACCAGTGCTTTGCTTTCCAAACCCTGCAAATTTGAGTTCAGGCTCATATATGTCTTGCTTGATTTCTTCAGTTTTGGTTTTGGTTTTCCTTTCTCAGGATTAAACTCATTGAACTAAATACAGTATTGGATGTCTTAATGAAACCAACACATCTTCACAGGGACTACTCAGAGCAAGTTTAAGCCAATGAGCACATTGTGCCTCTCCTTGTATTTATTGAGGCAGACACCTCAAAATGGAACATGGTTTTACAGACAGTCTCTCTCAGGACTATGCTCCCATATTAGCCCATAAGTAAAGGTTAAGGCCTTAAAGGTTTTCTGCTGCTTTGGAGGATTTTGCTATTCTGTGGCAGCTAGAAAGGACATGAGGAATATAAAGAGGAGTCAGTGTGAATGGATGAGTGGTGGGTGAATATGCACTGAGCATCCTCAGAGGACAAGAGAGTAGCCAGATGACCAATGTGGCACAGTGATCATTGACCAGACTAGCAGCCCCTTTGGAATCTGCTAGCTGATCCATTTTAGGAAGGACTTCAGGTTGTTCAAGATATGCTGAAGTTGGCTATCACACTGCAGCCTTCCCAGCATTCACCTGTTACTGCTTTGCAGAGCTCCACCTAAACTTTGCACGGTTCAGGCAATGGTTGTGAGTACTTTCATTACATATTGGGGGAGCAGGGGACTTCTGGGGCAATCCCAGAATCACTTTCATTGAGTTATTCTAGAATGAAGCTGTGTAACTGATTCATTTGACTCAAGATGTTGCCAGGAACTGTAAAGGTACGTGGTATAAAGTGCCAGCGATCTGTTCAACACCCAGCAAAACCAGATATTTGCCTCACAATTGGATAGAGAATGGCCATCATTTTATATTTCATGGTTTTGGCAAAGGTCAGATGTAATTTTTATAGTTCTCAATGCTGTTAGAGGGTTCCTGAGTTAACTTAGAAGGGGAAGTGTAGGAAAGGGAAGGAGAAGGATGTATGGAGGACTGTGTGCTCTTTAAAAGAAACACTGTCGATGAAGGTGTGGAAACGAGACTTCTAAGTTTCTAAGAAGCAAAAACTTTGGCATTTTATGAACAATAGAGGTGTTCACAGCAGTTTCTTCCCAACTGCATGGCACTTTTCAGCGAGGATTGTGTGCAGTTTATGTCAAAACATTTCAGTGAAGAAATACAAATACAGACTAATGTTTGACTTCTTTTGTTGTGTTGAACTGGAGCCAGAGAAAGTATTTATATATAAATCCACTTGTGAAATGCATAACCCTCTCAATGTGACTTATATGTCTGAAGCTTACAGAGAATTCAAGCTGATTGACAGAAAATACTGCTCTTACAGTGTCAGAATGTATTATCATGCTTATATAGGAACACAAAAAGATTCCATTTTTCACCAGTGTACATGTTGGGTGTCATTATATCCTGTGTACACTGGAGATGTTCAGGTGCTGAAATACCCAATTTGCTAAGACCTAAAGCTACCATGAAAATACATCAGCCAACCAGATGGCTAATTCAGCTTGTTGGGTTAAAAAAAAAAAAAAAAAAAAAAAAGAGAATGAAACATTCAGTATTTGAAGCCTGATCTAAAAAAGATGATTCTATGAGGTCAGAACTGCTATTCAGTGAATTGAAAAAGGAACTGAGACAATTAAAGAAAGCTTTCCATGTCTGTGTTAGAGTTACTCTTTCTTTTCTTCCTGTGTACATCAAGCAACTGACAGTACAGCCTGCAAACAGATCATGTGCAGATTACATACATCCTTATGTATCTGGCACACAGGTGCTTTCTGCTTTTGGAGAATAGTTTAAAGCAATTTAATTTGGTGTCACACGTCCTATATGGGAGTGCCCTGCATCAATTCAGTTGCTCCTATTGCATTCCCTCATCCCAGAGCTGTTCTTTAGACCACTTGTAGCACTCACGTTTTCCCCTTGATGTTGTACCACTGCCTTATTTATCTCTCTTCCACTTAGATATGGTATCATAGGTCACCATTTCTGATTTGTTGAACACCACTGGGATCTTGAGAGTTAAAGGACTGTTTTGTGAATGAAGGGAAGGAAGAGACAGTTGGCCCTTGGTATATTTAGCATGAGGACTGTTTTTATCAAGTGGGTGGCCTGCACTGGCACTCAAAAATGTTCTCCCAGTGACAGAGTGGAGAATTGTGTCAGTTCCTGCAAAAGGGCAGCACCTTAAAAAGTAGACAGAAAGAAGTGTCACTTCAGAGGAGAGGGAGTACTGGGAAAATGCTGCATGGTGAAGCAACCTTGATGCAGCATTGCATGTGCAGCTACGCATGCGTGTATGGCACAGGGGAGAAAGAACTAAAGCATCACTGCCCACCTTGTTGGCCCAGGAGCTGTAGCAAGCAAGAGAGAGAAAAGGAAGAATAAAGCCATAGAAGGGTCTGAGAGAGGAAGTAAAAAAGGGATCAGCTTCACTGACAGCCTTAGAAAGATTTAAAAGCTAGCATGGCTGAAGCTACAACTACCATAGGGGAGGATTTTTGTATTCTTAACCTCATAAAATGATACATTGACAACTGAGTAGATAATGCCCTTTACTCATTACCCAACCACACCTGGCTCTTAGAGTTTTCCCCAAACTCATACTTCACATAGTGTTTAAATGCTTTTACACCTCCACATCTCTTGTGTATTAAATAATTTCCCAAACCAGAGCATCACCTGCTGTCACGTATTCTGAACTGTGGAGCAGAGTTCAGGGATGGCTGCTATGGAGCAGCAGTGGATCAGCAGCCATAACTTTTTCCACTATACCACTTTTTTTTACAAAGTCATTGGGGTAATGAACATCTGAAGAGTTATTTCATTCCAGTCAGTGCTTTTATTACGATGCTGTGCTTGTACGTATTTACCCCTCTCACAAGCACAGGTAAGGCTCCCCGTGACAGGACAGGACCAACTTGGAATAGAAAAAACAAAAATCTTGTTTCACAACTTGGAATAGAAAAAACAAAAATCTTGTTTCACATCTTACCAAGAATGAATACTTCCATAGAATTATAGAATCATAGAATCATAGAATGATTCTAGGCCAGAAGGGACCTCCAAAGCTCATCCAGTCCAACCTCCCCGCAGTCAGCAGGGACATCCCCAACTAGATCAGGCTGCCCAGAGCCTCCTCCAGCCTCACCTTGAACATCTCCAGGGAAGGAGCCTCAACCACCTCTCTGAGCAACCTGTTCCAGTGGTCCACCACTCTCATAGTAAAGAACTTCTTCCTAACATCCAGTCTAAATCTACTCTTCTCCAGCTTAAAGCCATTGCCTCTCGTCCTGTCACTGCAGTCCTCTGCAAACAGTCTCTCTCCATCCTTCCTGTAGCCCCCTTCAGGTACTGTCAGGCTGCTATTGAGTCTCCCTGGAGCCTCCTCTTCTCCAGGCTGAACACCCCCAGCTCCCTCAGCCTGTCCTCATAGCAGAGCTGCCCCAACCCCCTGTTGTAGTTTAGTATTTATAGAGAAGCAGTGATGAAATCTGTATGTGGAGTTCACATTCTCTACCTAGAATATAGAGCAAATTTACTTAACATGCTGCACCCTTTCTATGCTGTATCCTATGAAAAAAAATTAAACATGTGGGTCCCTCTCACCTGTGAAGCATTGGCTTGAGGGGCATAGCATGTAGGAAGCTCTGGGAATTCATAGGAAGTTGCACTGGAGACAGTGGATCAGGCTTATTCTTCTGCTGTTTCTGGCAGATGCTGCTGTTAGACCAGTCTTTGTTCCCTAAAACTTAAATAAGAGAGAAGGATTTTCTAATTTTACTAGAAAGTTTCTTACTCTATTCCTGGAATGACAAGGCTACATGAGGTCATATTCACCATATTGAACGGAAAGCTGCACTCTGATGCTAGAAGATTTCAGCCAGAGGAAGTTAATTTACAAGCCAGCAAGCTTTATGAGAAGTAGGGTAACTAACTGTTCTCACAATAGAAGGAGAAGTAGACTGACTCTTCACTGACAGTTTGAGAAATGATAAAAGCTACCAGCAGCAGTACATACCCTTCCATTCTCAGCCAAGAGAAGTGTTATCTAAAATGAAGCAGAGCAGCTATAACTGATAGCAATGATTTTTATCATAGCCGTGACCGCTCTGAACCTGGTCAATGGGATAAGAGCAGGACAAGTGGAAGATGAAGCATATAAATAACCTGTGCAAAAGCAGGACAATAAGCAGCACTTCAGAGAATACTGTCTTCCCTCAGTCATGTTCAAAGGTCATTTTAGAGAGCAGCTTTTTATGTGGGTGGGTTCAAAAATAGCATTCAGAGCTCCCTGAACCACCTATTGAGCAGGGACAAGAGGACAGCTGAAAGGGGGGGGCTGAACAGATTAACCTTCATCTCCTCTGGAGGCCACTTTCTGGGCCAAGCAGAGGTAGGAAGTGGAAGAGATACTTTGAAAAAGCATTGCTGTATCTAGCGATACTTCAATGAAGTATTGCTAGAATCACTTCAATGAAGTGACAGAAAATACATTTTCCTTTCCAGCACTGATCTTCTTGAACCTTCAGGCAGAGACTCTGGGATCTGGCAGGACATCTCATCCAGCACTACCTTGAAAATTTGGCCTAGAGGGCTCACAGGTGCTTTAGAACACTCCAGGTGAGGACAGAAGGAGTGGGATGTGACGGCTGGCACAGGCATGCATAGAGAGCTGGCCTGGCAGGACCCAAGAGGGACCCAAGCTGAGTTATGGAGGTGGCTGCACTGAGGACCCTGACAGTCCTTGGTTGTGGAGGGAAGGACACATTACCCAACCTCAAGGGCTGTGTGACTTCACACACCATGTGAAGTGAGCATGGGCTCACATGTTTCTCCTGGGTGTGGGCTTGCAGAGAAGTGAAACAAAACAGAACAACTGTCAAACAAATATTAAGTCTCAAACCTGAGCCCTAGGTACCAAAAGGAACAAGGTAAACCCAAAATTCTTCATCTAGCATTGCTGGAACATACACTTACATACTATTTACATAACTATACTTTATCTGATCAACTCAGATGTAGTCAAAATCTAATTGTGCTTTACCAGAGAGTAGATTAATTTACACAGATGCTAATAAGTACAGAATAGCAGGATTTAGCCTAGGGAAATTGCCTAATCTCTAACTATAGAGGCACAAACATATTCCAGGGGGATGTGACACAACCTATGGACAGAAAATAACCCCACAAGAAATATTGTTTAGACACATGACACAGCCACTGTGAGGATAAAACTGGATTTCTTACATTTTTCTGCCTTCACATCACCTCCTTGTGTACTGCCAGATTCTGTGGCTCCGTTTTACATGCTGCTGACACTTTGATGGGGACATACCTGTTCACACCCCCCTGAGGAAGTGCTGACCCTGTGCTTGTTCACTGCTGTATCATCACTTGAGCAGTATAAATCAAACACAGCACTCCTGTGGGTGCTGTCCTGTAATAAAAACAGGACATTCATCTACAAAGGGGAGAGCAGAAGTGAAATTCATGCTTGCAAAGGCAGTAGCTGGACCATAATGCTTTTAAAAACCCAGTGTTTCTACCATGATTATTTTTAAATCCCCTCCCTCCATTGATGTATTTTTAAGTGCATGTAAATACCACTGATTATATGGTAAATGCCATGTTGTGTGTGGAAAGCATATGATGGCTTCACCTGAGGGAAGAATCAACCTTTCCACTGTGGCCAGGATTCATGGATTGTCAGGTAATGTCCTGCTGGGTAGGTCAGTTGTCCTGTTGCACCACACAGCCTATAAAAAGTGTAGTCAGCTTATGCACACTGGTATGCCTTCCCTTGGGAGAAGGAAAAATGAAATTCCTGTGCTTTCCAAATGATTTGCCATGAATTACGAAGCCCTCAATAGAGGAAGGAGATGGAGCTGATGGAGAGGGTCCAGAGGAGAGCCATGAGAATGATCAAGGGGCTGGAGCACCTCTGCTACGAGGACAGGCTGAGGGAGCTGGGGGTGTTCAGCCTGCAGAAGAGGAGGCTCCAGGGAGATCCAATATCAACCTTCCAGTACCTGAGGGGGGCTCCAGGAAGGCTGCAGAGAGACTGTTTGCAAAGGCCTGCAGGGACAGGACAAGGGACAATGACTTCAAACTAGAGCAGAGCAGATTGAGATTGGATGTGAGGAAGAAGTTCTTCACTATGAGGGTGGTGGAACATTGGAACAGATTGCCCAGGGAGGTGGTTGAGGCTCCTTCCTTGGAGATCTCCAAGGTGAGGCTGGAGGAGGCCCTGGGCAGCCTGATCTAGTTGGGGATGTCCTTGCGGACTGTGGGGAGGTTGGACTGGATGACCTTTGGAGTTCCCTTCCAGCCCAGACCATTCTATGATTCTATGATTCTGTGACTCTATGATTCTATGACTCTATGATTCTATGGTGGAAGGCAACTTCCAGCTCCAAGGAATTGTTTTTGTTTATAATCTTAATTCACCTATCCAGTAATGTGGTACACTGGGAAGAAGAGTTAGCTACACACACAGTGTTTGCTAAAACTCTTTCATGAAAGAAAACGTAAACAAAGTGAATTAACAGAATATATTTTTATTTTGTCTTTTTTTCTAAAGAGTAATTTTCTAATTTTTCCCTTGTGCAGCAGCTGCTGTTGCCATGCTGTCATTGCTGTTGCTATGTATTTTTCAGTGTGCCAAGATGTAATTGGCTCCTTCAGCATATAGAAACTATTGGTAGAGATGTTTCTATGGCAAATCACGTCTTCTTTTTTTGATTGGTTCATGCTGAATGTGCTTAGCTATCATCTCAATTTTAAACCAAGACCACCAGCTTCCAAACCTCATCATGCAATGAAGCCACATCCTCTTCATCATGGTGGAACTGGCTTCAAGCAAGAAATTCTCTATTGATATTATGGTAGAATAGGAGTGAGATTTCATCTCCACAGTGTCCAAAGGTATCTATGGTCTTCAGCAAACTTTTTGATCCACTGTGACTCTTCTTTTCTCTGGACATATGGCTGGTTCCTTGTTTTGCCTAACACACACATACACATAATGGTGAGGCTTGGAAAGGACCTCTGCAGATCATTTCGTTCAACCCTCCTGCTAAAGCAGGACCACCAAGACTAGGTTGCCCAAGATCACAATGTCCAGGTGTGGTAGTTCTAGGCTGTACTTTTAATTTTCTACAGATCTTGAACAGAAAGTAGTAAAAATGTAAATAAATCACCACTGGCTGTAAAGAGGAAAATATTGATAAGTTCTAAACAATCCATTGGACAGATAACAAACATAAGCTAGCAATGAAAACTTCTCTCTTTTGGCTTCTTCACTCTGGGAGATACTAACTTTGTGCTCCTGCTGGCTTCTGATTGACCTTGGCCTCATTGTTTTGGCTGAGTTCTAACCCTCTGCTCTTTTCTCTTGTCCCTTTGTGCCCAAGGGAGTTGGGAGGAATTTTCAACCCACCACACCAGGTGAGTTTTGAATCTCTCCAGAGGAGACTCCACAGCCTCCCTGGGCAGCCTGCTCCAGGGCTCAGGCACCCTCACAGGAAAGAGTTTTTTCCTTAAGTGAAACCTTCTGTGCTCTAGTTTGTGCCCAGTGTCCCTTCTCTTGTCACCAGGGCTCAGCCCCATATTCTTGCCCCCCCACCCTTTAGCTCTTGCTGAGTACTAAAGATCCATAGCATAACTTGCAAGCTACTGAGTTGAAACCAATTTCAGATGAGTTTTGTATTTTGCCTGAAAACTTTTTATAAAGAATTATTGACTTGTCTCTGAGATGCAGCTGTGTTACTAAAAATCCTCTGAAAAATATTGACTAATGCCAATAGAAGTTGTGTCAGACTCCCCAGGTTAGAGGTTGGTATACCTAGACAATGTTGAGTGGACTTTTAGAAGAATGAAGGATTTACTATTTCAACTAGGGAAAAGGTTTAGTTTATCTGCTATGGACATACTTGTCATATGACCTTGATCTAAAAAGCAGATGACACCAAGCTGGGGGCAGGTGTTGATCTGTTAGAGGGTAGGAGGTCTCTGCAGAGGGACCTAGACAGGCTGGACAGATGGGCAGAGTCCAAGGGCATGAGATTCAACACGTCCAAGTGCCAGGTTCTACACATGGGCCACAATGCAGTGCTACAGGCTGGGGCCAGAGTGGCTGGAGGGCAGCCAGGCAGAGAGGGACCTGGGAGTACTGGTTTGCAGTAGGCTAAGAGAGGGACCTGGGGGTACTGGTTTGCAGTAGGCTAAACATGAGCCAGCAGTGTGCCCAGGTGGCCAAGAAGGCCAATGGCATCCTGGCCTGGATCAGAAATAGTGTGGCCAGCAGGAGCAGGGAAGTCATTCTGCCCTGGACTCAGCACTGGTTAGACCACACCTTGAGTGCTGTGTCCAGTTCTGGGCTCCTCAGCTTAAGAAAGATGTTGAGATGCTGGAATATGTCCAGAGAAGGGCAACAAGGCTAGGGAGGGGTCTGGAGCACAGCCCTGTGAGGAGAGGCTGAGGGAGCTGGGGGTGTTTAGCCTGGAGAAGAGGAGGCTCAGGGGAGACCTCATTGCTCTCTGCAACTACCTGAAGGGAGGTTGTAGCCAGGTGGGGGTTGGTCTCTTCTCCCAGGCAACCAGTGACAGAAGGAGAGGACACAGTCTCCAGCTGCATCAGGGGAGGTTTAGGCTGGATGTTAGGAAGAAATTCTTCCCAGAAAGAGAGATTGGCCATTGGAATGTGCTGCTCAGGGAGGTGGTGGAGTCACTGTCCCTGGAAGTGCTTAAAATAAGCCTGGCTGAGGCACTTAGTGCCATGGTTTAGTTGATTAGATGGTGTTGGGTGATAGGTTGGACTTGATGATCTCTGAGGTCTTTCCCAACCTGGTTAATTCTGCGATATACATCGGGGATAAAGAAGTCACAAGGTGGGTGAAAGTGAGAGACACCATGTAGTGGGTATTAATTTCAGCTTCATACCACTAAGTTTTTCCTATAGTCAGCACCACAGAATTTCTCTCCAAAGCATTATTCATATTTATGCTAATAATTGTTTTATAACTAAAGTTTACTTAGGTTACATGAAAACCTGCTACAGCCTAAATATAAATGCAACATAAGGTGAGACCTAATGGAAGGTACACAAGTACATGACTGCAAACACTATGGGATTAATTTTTTGACAAGTGACATGTTTTGCAACCTCAGTTTCATAATTCTCTCTTACTTAAATACTTTCTCATAGTAGAAGTTAAAATAAAATTGGGGGCTTTTTTTGGACACCCTGAGGTTATAGAGATGTATTTCCAGGGGAAATTCTGCAAGTCCACCCCTGCAGGAGGTAGCTGAGGTGTTATTTAGATTTAAAAGAAAATGAGATTTGATTGAAGGGTTGTTAAGAAGGGACTAAACAGTGTTGGGTTACATCACAGAGGAGCTGAATTATCATCTGCTTGGTTCATAAAATGTCTTCTGCTAGTGCCTGTGCGAGGTGTTCATTTTATGTCTCATGCAACTCAGAATCTCCTGATTTATTAGCAAAACAGACTGGTCCTTCTTGGCTTATTCCTAAATCTCCTTGGTCATGGCTACTTGTTTATTACATCAAAGATTATTTGAGACTTGTCTTCTTTTTTTTTTTTTCTTTTATTGGTCTTTATCTTTGTCAGAGCAAAGACCCAACTCAGCACAAGCTTCAAGCTTTAGAGATAAATTTTTCTTCTTATTTTTATTGCTCTCTAAGTCATGGGAAGATCTTACTGTCTACTTGAGAATAATTTAATTTCCCTCACCTATGAGCCCTACAGGTGGAAACAAACCATCTGAAGAAATTATGAGTTGTTTGGTTTATTTATTATTAACTAAATATTGACCTTTACTGATGATAGCATGTGACAGTCTCTAAAAAGACAAGTTTTCTTTAAAAAATAAAGTAAAATAAAATAAAATAAAATAAAATAAAAAAAGAAAGAAAGTAAAATGAAATGAAATGAAACAAAACAAAGCAAAGCAAAACAAAAAATTAAAACAAAATAAACCAAAATAAAACAAAATAAAATAAACCAAAACAAAATAAAACAAAAACCAAAATCAAATGAAATTAAATAAAATAAAACAAAGCAAAACAAAATAAAATAAAATAAAATAAAACAAAGCATAATAAAACAAAACAAAACAAAATAAAATAAAACAAAACACAATAAAATAAAACAAAACAAAATAAAATGAAATAAAATAAAACAAAACAAAATTAGACAAAGCAAACTAAACCAAAACAAAATTAAACAAAATCAAACAAAATCAAATCAAATCAAATCAAATCAAATCAAAATAAAATAATAAAAGAAAAATAAATTAAATTAAAATAAAATAAAATAAAACCAAACCAAAATAAAATGAAATGAAATAAAATAAAATAAAGCAAAGCAAAACAAAATAAAAATAAAATATGCTTTTGGGCCAGCAACCTGCCACTTTAAATATTTGCTCTTCACTGAAAAGCTTATTCACTAGAAATAACACTCTTACCACAGTGTAAATTAAAAAAAAAAAAATAAATCGTCAGACTATGTTTTTGCAGTATTGTGAACTGCAGAAGGTCTTCTAGAACATTGCATTTTCATTTAATTTTTTTCATTGCTGAGGTGTTATGCTGGTACTACGATGCACCCATGAAGCATGACTCGTGTAAAAGCCGTGTGCTTGCACACACACACAAACACACAGACACACTTGAGCCACACATTGTTGCAGGGAAGATATGCTTTACCTTCTGGGGCATCCTAGCACCTTAGGTATCATCACTTGGAAGTGATTGCAGGTCTCTGCAGACTCTGTGGATAAGTACCACAATGACATAATGCTCTGGTTACATGTGCAGCGCCCCTGCAAAGCATTAATTTACCTGCAGCATTCTCCTCTGATCACTTCCAGCTGAAAGCTGGTGAGTGCCATTACTGCTGCTGCCTGCAAGCAGGCAACAAGTTAATGGAGATGATTCCCCTTAAGAGGTCTCTGCTGAGTTTTTGGTTGTCAGGGAAGATGATAGTCTCATCCCTCTGGTTAGATAAAATTAAGACTCCTTCTGAATATCTCATTATTGATCAAGTGGCACTTGGAATCAGCTGGTTATGTTTCTTTTCTGAGAGCCTAGCCACTCTCCAGAGGGGTTTCTATGGCTATGAGGAAGCCCTGGCCTGTAAGGGGTTTTCCTAAAGTCCTTTCTTTTGGGTAAATCTCAGGTTTTAATTAAGGAAAAAAAAAAAAGACTGACTGTTCTGAAGAAAAGAATTCTACCATCATGAAAAGGAAGAAACTAAGTGTTGTGAACTACTTGGGTCACATCAGCAAAGCACTGACCAAATCTAGATGATGGAGCATGGCGGTAAGTGAAACCAGAATTTGGTGCTCAAGCTTAACTTTACTTCCTTGGCACTCATGAAGTCAGAACAGAGACACCACTGTGCCCTCTCCTCTCAATGCTTGATCCAAAAGGATGTGGAGAGAGCCTCATTTCAGGCCTTGATACAGTTTGGACATTAATGTAGTCAGTGTAGCATGGCCCAGAAATGTTTTGTTTCTAGGGATGAGAGGCTGAGCACATCATGGTACCTATACTTTGACTTACCTGACTCTTTCTTAGGGAACAAGAGAATGTTACAAACTATATTATTTTATGGGTATTTGCTCCACTCTTATTGCAGTTGTGGAGTGTTCATCTGTTGACACTAACCCCCAGTCTCTCCTATAAACCTCTTTGGCTTGTGTGGGACACAACAGTCCACCAGTTTAAATGGGACTATGCTGGTACTCTTTTCAGGCAAAAAATCTGTCCCACTGTGTTGGTTTGTATTAAAGAGTTTCACACACCTGCAAAGGTAAGAGAGGTTAGCAGCTGGTTTGAATTCCCCTGGGGCTTCTGACACATGGGATGGGAAAGAAAGCAGAACTGGATTTTTGAGCAATCACTATCGGGTTCAGTATGGCAGAAAGATCACTTGCCCCAGTCCTTAAGCATGAGATAGGAGGTCCTTGGGATACTGGGGAGTTTTAAACTCTTAGTCCCTTTCTTCAGTATCACTTGCTGGGCATCAGTGGTTCATCTCTCCCATGATTAGACACCTGTGATGAATATGCTTAGAGCTATGGTGGAGAGTAAGAATCACTTCTTAGACCTATTTTGTACTCATTCTAGATTTAAAAGAGCTGGTAAGCTTCACTGAGTAGAACCACAGAATCATAGAATTGTCAGGGTTGAAAGGGACCTCAAGGATCATCCAGTTCCAACCCCCTGCCATGGGCAGGGACACCTCACACTACATCAGGTTGCTCACAGCCACATCCAGCCTGGCTGCAAAAACCTCCAGGGATGAGGCATCCACCACCTCCCTGGGCAACCTGTTCCAGTGTCTCACCACCCTTGTGGTGAAAACCTTCTTCCTAACATCCAATCTGAATCTACCCCATTCTATTTTTTTCCATTCCCCCTAGTCCTATCATTAGCTGACACTCTAACAAGTCCCTCCCCAGCTGTCTTGTAGGTCCCCTTCAGATACTGGAAGGCCACAGTAAGGTTAATATCCTTTCTCATCTTTGCTTTAAATAGTATGGCTTGGAGAACAAATCTGATGAAGAGTGACTGAAGGAGGTGGGGATGGTTAGTACAAAGAAGAGGAGGCTCAGGGGAGACCTCATTGCTGGCTACAACTTCCTGAAAGGAGGTTGTGGAGAGGCTGCTGCTGGCCTCTTCTCACAGCGAATTAGTGATACAAGAAGAAGAAATAGCCTCAAGCTGTGACTGGGGCCGTTTAGACTGGAGATTAGGAAACATTTTTTCCTGGCAAGAGTGGTCAGGGATTGGAATGTGCTGCCCAGGGAGGTGGTTGAGTCCCCAAGCCTGGATATGTTTCAAGGTGGTTTGGATGTGGTGCTTGGGGCTATGACCCTTGTAGCGTAGGGTTCTGGGTTGGCCTTGGTGATCCTGAGGGTCTTTTCCAACCTGCATGACTCTGTGATTCTGTGATTCAAAGCTTAGTGTAATTTGCATGACTGTAACTGTTGTACTAAGCACTCAGTTTGGGGGATTTCAGCAAAGTGAGAAAGTGAGAGATCAGCGTCTGGTATGGCTTCAGGTAAACATACAGTGTATACTGACAGCAGTGCACAACATGTTGCAAACAAGGCAGAAGCAAAGGCCATTGATTTCTTGTGATTTGCTACATTCATTTTTAGTCTCACTTGTTACCTGTACAGACAGTTTCCTATACAGTGAGGTTTGCCAGAAATAAATTCCCAGATCAGCGATGGCCATCAGTGCTCTTGAGAAAAAGCAAGACAACTGCTTTTTGGGTAACTCTCATGGGATTTGAGTGGGATAATGCAGCTGACTTTAACAGTGGGATTTCCCTGTCCACACTCCAGGGATGGGGAAATCAGATTCCTGGAAGGGCTCAACTGGGTGATGAAACACTTCCCTAGTTGAAGTTGTCTGAGTTCAAGTAACATTCATGAGTAACTGCAGTTCTCTTTCTGCATCTCTTTTTCAGTTACTGCCTCTGTGACAGCATGAGATAACTCAATTAATAAAAAATGATAAGGGTATATTAGAGTCCTTTGAGGAAGAAGTTCCTAGATTGAGTCCCTAATGCATACAAGGATAATGGTAAGATAAAGCCCTAGTTAATTATATTGAAGAGTCAGGAAGAAACTCACAACTAATTGTACTGTAGTTAAAAGTATTTCTTTTTCTAAATGAACACTTAGTGCTGATTGTGTTCCTGTTATTGTATCAGAGGATCAGGATTACAAGGTCTAGACATTCACTGATATGTAGATCTGTGCTCAAACAAACGTGGCTTTGGAAAGCTGCACGTGTTTTGTTTGTACTGTGGGTGTTAGTGGCAGCAGGGATGTTGTTGCCAGACTGAGAGCTGGGCAAAGAGGAACTTAATGAGGTTAAACAAGGATAAGTGCAGAGTCCTCCACCTGGGAAGGAAGAATAAACTGCAGCAGTACAGGTTAGGAGGTGATCTGCTGGAGAGCAGCCCTGTGGAGAAGGACCTGGGAGTGCTGGTGGAGAACAAGTTCTGCATGGGACAGCAATGTGCCCTGGTGGCCAAGAAGGCCAATGGGATCCTGAGGTGCATTAAGAGGAGTGTGTCCAGCAGATCCAGGGAAGTTCTCTTCCCCCTCTACTCTGCACTACTGAGACCTCACCTGGAATATTGCATCCAGCTCTGGGCTCCCCAGTTCAAGAGGGACAGGGATCTGCTGCAGAAAGTCCAATGGAGAGCTATGAGGATGATGAAGGGAATGGAGCACTGACCTGTGAGGAGAGGCTGAGAGCCCTGGGGCTGTTTAGTCTGAAGAAGAGAAGACTGAGAGGGGATTTAATAAATGTTTCTAAATATCTGAGGCCTGTGGGTCAAGAGGGAGGGGACAGGCTCTGCTCAGTTGTACCCTGGGATAGGACAAGGGGCAATGGATATCAACTCCAGCACATGAAGTTCCACCTCAACATGAGGAGGAACTTCTTTACTGTGTCACAGAGCACTGGAACAGGCTGCCCAGAGAGCTTGTGGAGTCTCCTTCTCTGGAGACTTTCCAGACCCATCTGGATGTGTTCTTGTGTGACCTGTGCTTGATTGTATGGTCCTGCTCTGTCAGGGGGGTTGGACTTGACGATCTTCGAAGGTCCCTTCCAACCCCTAACATCCTGTGAGCCTATGACACTGTTGCTGTTAAAGCAGGCTCTAGAAGTACCAGACAATTGCATGGCTGTACTAATGCATGAACATGTATCTCCAGTGTATCTTATTTCTCTATATCTTGTCACATCTCATCTCTGAGAGAGAAGCTGTGCTGAGCAAATGCATCATAGCTGGCCTACAACAGGCAAGACTTCAGTCCAGAGACAGATAAGAGAAGATTTCTCAGTGACTTACAGAAAGAAAACAAAGCCCATTGATTCGTGGTGGTTGTCAAAAATCAACTGCAGTTGCACACAAGCATCCACATGCATTTCCCCCCCTCCCCAACACACAGACCCATGCCTGTGTGTGCAAAAATGTGCCATGTACTTGTCTGTGACTGAGAGCTTCTGCAGCTGGGGAGTCACCTCATGAAGGGATGGAGTGGAAGGGCACTCCTGTCACATAGTGAGGTTTCTACAGAAATCTTGTCTGTGTAGGCTGCCCTTGGAGATGTGCTGAATCAGTGCCTTCCTCCATCAGCTTGCCTTGTTCATAGTATCACAGTACATCACAGTATCACAATGCATCACAGTACATTAAGGGTTGGAAGGGACCTCCAGAGATCATTGAGTCCAACGCCGCTGCCGGAGCAGGATCACCCAGGGTAGTCCACACAGGAATGCATCCAGGTGGGTTTTGAATATGTCCAGAGAAAGAGACTCCACAACCTCTCTGGGCAGCCTGTTCCAGGGCTCCTTCACCCTCACAGTGAAGAAGTTCCACCTCATGTTGAGGTGAAATCTTCTATGTTCCAGCTTGTACCTGTTGTTCCTTGGCTTATCACTGCACACCACCTAAAAGAACTTGACTCCCTCCACTTGACACCCATCCCTGAAATATTGATAGACATTGATGAGGTCCCTTCTCAGTCTTCTCTTCTCCAGAGTAAACAGCCCCAGGGCTCCCAGTTTCTCTTCAGATTGCAGCAATCAAGGCTACTGGTAAAACCTCTGAAAAGGAATTAATTTTGCTGTGAAACTCATCCACCTATACTAAAAGCAACCCATGTCAATATGAAGGAAATACAGCTCTCTTAGCCTATGGAGCATGCCCCACCCTCAGTAGAGAAGCATCAAAAAGCTGCCTGCTAAGTTGGTTGATATGCCTTTTATTTAGCTTGGTGTTAATTTGCTAAACACTGTTTTGGTGCATGTGATTGTGGAACATAAAAATGCAGGAGGTGGTTTATAGAAGATGAGAGGAAAAAAAAGAATGCTCTGTGCTGCGAGCGCTCCATACAATGCCTGTTCTCCAAAGGGATGAAATTTCCCTCGAGCTAGTGGGTAAGCTGCAAAGTGAGGTACACCAGCAGCTTTACAGTTTGCTTTAACCTGCACCTCCTACCCCTGCTTTGTGGTGGGTGTACAACTGTTACAAGTAGGTGGCACAGCTGTTTGCGCTGACTGGCTCAGTACCTTTGGGATACAGACAACGTAGCTAACGTTGTGAGGTGAAAATGGCATCGAGGCTTTAATAAACTCATTCTATTTCTTTGGGAGAGGAAAGGGGCAGCTGAGGGGGGAGAAGTTGCCAGCTTGACTCTATCTGTATTAGTGGCACTGCTCAAATCACACGGTGGTGGCTAATGCTCGTGAAATCCTGACTAGCATTTGAAAGGGTACCATCGGTTTATTATTGCTGCAGTAGCTGTTAACTTTATGAAGATTTCCTGTGCACCTGCCTGCTACCACATCTTTAACATATATGCATATTTATACAACTTAGGCAACATATGTTTGAGATGATTTTTGTCATTTATATTTACTACAGTATGGATAGCAATTAAAAAATAACCATGTTCACTCTGACAAATTGGTGAAATTCCTGGAGAAGTGGAGACTGCATCAAGAGTCTGAGGATAGAGTTCAAGGTAAAGAGCAAATACAAATCTAGTTCATTGATGGGAAGGAACATAAAAAGGCAGGCCTGTGCACCAATCCATGTGTCTGCACATATAAAAACATAAAATGATAGGGAAGAGAACATTCAGAGGTAGAACAAGAGAATAGATAGCCTAGGGTGGGGCATTTTCCCATTGTAGCCACCTTTTCCCAGAGAAACAGTTGAGTTGTGTTGTAAAGGTGATGAAAGAGGATGATGACATTTTCTGCAGAGCTGGTGGTGCTCTGTTCCCCTGCTCTGTGTGTTTTGAATGTAAAATGGATGTATTTAATTGCAGATACACGTGCAAAAACAAATGGTGTGCTAGGACCTGCGTGATGACACAGTCCTGTGTCTGACTCATTCTGGCAGCAGATCAGGCAGGTCTCCTGAGCACCAACTCGGATGCCAAGGCTAGGGAAAGGCTATGGAGAGGAGGTCAGGGAGTGATGCTTAGAAGTAGCCAGTTTAGGGGAAAGATCAGGCTTATGTGTGCATTTGATGCATCTGAGTTAAAAATAGTGGAAGATCCTAGGGAGAGGGTAAATGTTGGATATTAGCCCACTGAATCTGTGTGGGCACACGCACACCAGCACCCACACAGTGTATGGAAGTGAGATAAGCACACGTGATTTGTACTCAAAATGTAGGTGCCAGGGTTTTAAAGAGAATTTCTTACCATGTGGCATATTATCATATTTGAGACCTGCTCTTCTCTGTAAAAACACAGAGGATAGTGGGCTGTGCAGAAATGGAGTGAGACAGTGGAAACACACTTAGTGGAGCTGTGAAAACTGACATGGGAGTGGAAGAGAACTTAGAAAATAGAAGTTGAAGAGAAAACTGGAGAAGCCTTAAGAAAGCTAGAGCTTGTCCTGGAAGTAGTATTTTCCATGTCAGCAGAGTGGTTTGCCTAGAATAATTGATTCCACGTCTTAGGCAAATGCTCTAAATTAGCCTCAGGGTGCCTTTGTTACCCTCTTGTGATATAGAATTAAATTCTGCTGTGTTTTTTTACAGAGGGTAGGGCAACCCTAGGTCCACCCCTAGGTTCACACTATCTGCTTTTGCCCAGGAATCCCCTGAATGATCTGGCTCTGTGCTCCAAGTGGCACATTACCCTCTCAGGTGTGCAATTCAAATTAAACTGCACAGCAAACAGTCCACCCACTTCAACAAACAGGACTCTTTACTGTTTTTTCCCCCTTACTCTTGCTGATCCCTCTACCAGCAGTTAGTGCATACAAGGCAGCCACCTGCGCCACTGGAGCACTGTCTTATGTGGAGCACTCCTAAGCCACCTAGCTCTGCTGGCATTCAGACCATTGTATGTTAGCAGGGTGGCTTGCATTGGCCTCAGTAGACCATGAGATATGCCACACCACTTGAAACTGCATCTCTGGGTGGTTTATCAGCTTGTTTCTCAGCTCAGGTGACAGCATCTTCACAGACTGATTTTAACTTGTATTAAATATAAAGCTTTGGGAGTGAGACTTTGTACATCAGCTGCTTATTGAGATCCATGCTACTTCAACTGTTTTCTCCCCCCCTTAGTATTTTAACACTTCTATTGAAGAAAAAAAAAAAGCCTGAACAGGATCAGTTTGGGGGTTAAAAACGTTGCCTGTGTGCCTTAAGATTGACAACTCCTAGGCAGGCGTTTAGCCCAACAGTGATGCAAACCTGCTGATGTATTAAACCCCAAACCAGCATTTACAATAGAAATACAGCAAGCCTTTAACTGTAACGACACTAGCAGGTGTCACCACAATAAAGATAACGGCCTCCCCATGAACAAATATTAGATTAAAGAGATCAATCAATCTGTATCTTAAATTCCAGGCCCAGCGTGGTCTCTACCAGTAAAAGAAAAAACAAACCAAACCCCAAACCAAACAACAAACCACTTCTACTTTCTGTGCATTGTACCAGGTGAAGGACCTCATGATTGTTCAATTATTTTTGCCACAACTTGAGGAAATAGGCATCTTGCTTTCTCCTTCTGCTGCAGAATTTTCATGTAAATCATATAGAAAATGCCTGTGACCTAAAGGCACAAGAACTTAGTGATTTTAAACCTTGTGGCAGGCCAGGGCTGTTTTCATGGTGGGCAGGAGGTGTGAGTCACTACACTGTCTGCTTTGGGAATGATAAAGCAACCTCGTCAAAGCCTGAGGTAGCATCAAGTACTCTAGTCCTTGGGCTGTGATCAAATTACCTGTGGTAATGGTGCATACTGTCCTTGTTTTTTTTTTCCTTTCTTTTGTTGCTGCTAATCTGCTCTGTTACCAACAGCACCTTCCCTTGAAAACTCCTGGAAGTTACTGCTTTCATTCTTTGTGGGTTTGTATGCTGTGCTATTCTTTTAAACACATGAGAGTACACTGCCATCGAGTCAGAATGATCCAACAGGCTGCAGAGCCACTGTTCATTGCAATGAGTGCTGAAAGCAAGCAAAATCCAGCCCCCCACTTGTAACTAAATGCCCTTTCTACTTCTCCCTTCCTTTCCCTCTTATGATCATCTGTCATTATCCATCACTTGTCAAGCATAATGCCTGAGCAAAGCAAGTCCAGGCTATGATCTTCTGCACTGTAGAACCAAGTGTGACCTTTCTATGTTCTGCCATGGAAAGGGACTGTGCATGGACCGGTAAATTCACCAATACTGAATTACCTCCTTGCTGGCATTGCCATTACAACTCAGTCTTGGCTCAAAGAGGCTACATTCTGGGTTTTCATGCAGGAGTTTTACTAATATTTTGATGTCTGCTAGTAGTAACAGCTTTGAGTCTCAGTTGTGGTATCTGATTCTCCTCTGAAATGCATCGGAGTAAAACTACAGAGACCTCTTCCTTAGAACACACAGCCTGTGAGAAGGTTATGCGATATTTAAGCCAAAATCCACTGATACTCTTTCATGGTGCAATGGACCAATTATTGAGGAGAAGATGCTGGAACAGCTTGTCTGCAAGGCCCTAGATAGATGCTCTTATCCTGGTGCAGAACATCTGTGGATTCATTACATTTGTTCTGTTTTGAATGGACAACATAAGGGCAGATTTGTGCAGGAATTGTCCACATCAGACAGATACAGAATAACCATTGATCATTTGCAACATACCCTCTGCTTTGGTTTGCAGTAGCACACCTATGGACAAGATATAGATCAAGTACAGAGTTCTATGGTTGTAATTAAGTGACTTGATCCTTGGAACATTTTGTTGGAGATCTTTGAAATTTGATTAATGGAAGCACTGAAGCAAGTTGTTTCCTCTAAATGAAACCCAAAGTAGAAGCCTGTCCAACCTCAGAACCATTGCCATGTGTGTGAGAAGGAATCTGGTCAATAATATATTTAATTACTAGTACCCACACTTGTGTTTTCACCTTCTGTTTTACTTCCAGATACCAAAATGAGCTGTGGAATATTTTAAGTGAAATCAAATACGTGTGTGACACTGGGATCTCTTCCCTGCAAAAAGATTTCAGGATTAAGCTTTTAACCCTTTAAGTGGACTTAGGGCCTGAGAACTACAAAGGTTCTAAAGCAGCCACAATATTTGCATTTGCAAAACAGCTACCCAATTTCCTCTTCTTCAGGTTCATCCATGTCAAACCAACTTTCTGTTCTCCTGAATGATGAGTTCATATGACATTTTAAAAGTCCTAGAAAGTTTTCTTAGCAGAGTACCAGTTTCACAATGATGACTGCAAGGCATGGCTGTGAAGACTCTTGCTCCAATACCATTACAATGCAAGATGGAGATGGGAAAAGCAATTTCAGTACAACTCTATGGAGACCCATTACTACAGCATTACAATTGCAGACTGACTGAAGAGCAGAACCACGCAAAGCCCCACCTTTGGTGACACTGTTACAATGGGATATTAATATGTCAAAATAATTTCGAGGCCAGGCATCACCTTTTTTGCCATTACTAATAATGCACAGCAATATTTTATGCTTCTTTGTTCACACAGTCCCACTGAACTGGAATGAGACTCCTCACTGAACGCAAACAGAATGAGGTTGGGAGCAGAGGTGCAGAGTTCAAAGGCCACTTTTTGTGAAAGGATGAGATCACAGAATCCCAGAATCACAGAATGTTAGGGGCTGGAAGGGACCTCAAAAGATCATCCAGTCCAACCCCCCTGCCAGAGCAGCTTCATCTATATTGCACAGAGTTGCAGGCTGGTTCCTCTCCAAGCCTATACATTGCACTAAATCTTACAGTTTTAAAATTTAAATGAGAAGAAAACATAAATGCAGTTTATCAGTGTCTTCATGAGAACATCAGAGTACTGCATCTCAAAATCTCCAGCTTTAACCACAAAAGTCTGTGAGATCTGCCTTAATTTAAAGCTCAGTCCTGTGGGTCCCTGTATTGTCCCAATTTGTACCTTTGCTGAGGTGCACTCTGTCAAACAGCTCATGTATCAGGAGAGTGAACTGGGCCACTAGCACTGCATTTTCAAAGCCATTTAGGTGCAAAAAAATTGCAGATGGTTACCTAAATCCCACTTAAGATTTGGCCCATTGAAACAGAGTGAAATAGATTGCAGCATTTTATGCTCTGGTGTGCTGGGGCACACCCATCCTGGACGGGGCTGAGAAGAACCCAGCCCCAGGTGGACAAAAGAAATTTAATCTGGGGAGGGCTTGGCCCCTCCCCTGCTGGGAGAAGGTGGTCCCCTGGCTCAGAGGTGGTCTATTCCACTTCCCCTTCCTGTCCAGCAAGCCTATAAAAAGGGTGGATATCTGACTGCTCTTCCCTTTTTCCTGCCTCGTCTGCTCGAGAGGACTTCCTGTTGCTGTTGCTGTCCCTGTCTCCTGCACCGGACCACGTGGCTGGGGCCCTTTCTCTCTCCCAGCTGAATCCACCGACATCCAGGGGAACACAAGGCCATCCAGGCTTGGTTTTGTATATTTTTTCCCACTTACCCTCATCCCTCACCTCTGTGAACCCCCCTGTTACTGATATATATATATATATATATGTAAAAAACTATTTTTTCCTTTCCCTTTTGTGAAAAAAGAAAAAAAATTACTCCTCCTACTTCCAAACCGACTTCAGAATATTTCTTTCACGAATTTTTTTTTTCCTTTCCCCTACCCCCTTTTTTTTTTCCTTTCTTCTCTCTCTCCGCCCTGCCGAGAGAAAAGGGAGAGGGGCAGGGGGAGGAATTTATATCTATTATCATTTGAGCTCCTAAACTCAGAGCTCAAACTACCACATCTGGTGATAGGGAATTGTGAGTCGCAGGTGACATGATAGGGAATTATGAGTAGCAGGTGACAATCTATCAATGAGGTCTTGCTATTTTGGAATGGAAAAGTCCTTGCTTTAGCTTCATCATGCAAGTCTTATCCCTCTACTGTTCTCAACCAAGGTACCTTCAATGACTTCAGAACAATTTTATTAGCAATACTATTCTCATATATATTTTTTTCAAATACTTACCTAATTGCTTTACAAGTTGTAAACACTGTGAAACATAATATTTAATGTACATATCCTGTACATTTGGTCTTCTGTCTTTTAAAGAGGTTCCACTCCAGAAATGTCATTATAGATCTAGGGAGTTGATAGGGATGTTGATAAAGATGTGCAGGGTGAGTGCCCAGAGGTCAGCCTCTTTTTGGTGATGCCCAGTGACAGCACAAGGGCAATGGGTAGAAACTGAGGCATAGGAAGTTCAATGTGAACATGAGGAAGATTTTTTTCACTGTGAGGGTGACAGAACACTAGAACAGGCTGCCCAGGGAGGTTGTGGAGTCTCCCTCTCTGGAAATATTCAAGACCCACCAGGATAAGTTCCTGTGTGGCCTGGTCTAGGTGATCCTGCTCTAGCAGAAGGGTTGGACTGAATGAGCTTTTGAGGTCCCTTCCAGTCCCTGACATTCTGTGATTCTGTGATAGTCCTCTGACTTCTGTAACAGAGTTTAGTCATACCACTTGCTTCTCATTGGCTCTATTTTCCCAACTTGATAGTCCTTTAGTTAATGGAATCCTCTATCCTGCTTTTCTTTTGTCTGTGTTGATTTTTGTCTCTTTTTCTTACTGGAGAGCATGGAGCAAGTGTTTCAGAAGTTTGACATAATTCAAGTCCTTGAGTTTTCATACCTCTTTGGCAGTCCTCAGCCCTACCTTGTCAATTCCTTTTATACCCTTTCTAGTGCTGTGCTCATGATTCCAAATGTGACCCCCTGATCAAGTGCTTAGCTAATAATTCTGTTTCCTTCTTCAACAGGCAAATTAATGCTTTATCTGCCACAGCTTTCAGATCATTTTTCTGGATGGTGGAGGGAGTGGGTGGAAGCATTTTCTGAACACTTTAATCTGAGAGCCATCTCTATTGTCTTTGTGTTGCCAAAAAAAAAAAAAAGGGGTTCAGAAGCTTTTTCACCACTCCTGCTTGCCTGGAAATAAATGGCAAAACTCTGGTTGCCATCAAATGATAAAAGGGATGGATGGCAATAGTAAAGCCATAAAGTCATAAAGAATGAGAAGGGTTATGAAGGTAGGTTTATTAGAGAATAGAATTGTCCATCTTTTGGTAAGACTTAAAATTCTCCCTGTTGATTTCTTCAGTGAAAAACCAATTCTCTTGTAGCTCTCAAGAAGAGCAGTAAGCACAGAACAATGTGGTGGCTCTGCATACACTTTCATTCACCTCATTCCAGAAAGTGTTTATCTTTTGCTGCAAACATTACACATTAATAATATCTTCTTGCAAGAGGGAGAGATAAACCGACTCTTTAACAAGGAGAATTATGTCCTAAAAAGTCTGTGTGGTGTCAGCTCTGCTTTTGCTTTCCTGTTTTTTTTTTTTCATTTTATTGTGTACATATATATATATACACAAAATATAAAGAAATATATATTAAAATAAATAACTGTACACACAAATAAATAAATAAATGTGTTACAGAAATGTTATAGTGCCTTCAAAAATTGTTGTTGTGTGACTGATGACTCAAAGCAAACCCCAAAAATCTGCTGTCCCTCTACTAAGGCTAACAAAAGTTTCATCATTTCAAGCTCCTCATTGCTCAGGTACCTCAAGTTATCAGATTCCTTCTAGGTATATCAAGGCATTTTAAACAAAATTTCAAGGAAGCTACTGGAAGGCAGTGATCTCTGTGTGGTGTATTTGGGCTTTCATCACTCTACCAGATCTTAAACAACTATCGGTAAACATCTTTTATGGTTTAGTTTTAGGGAGGGACATTTTGCTGAAAAGAAACCCATTTGAATTCAGAGAACTGCTGAAATGATGAGGGGAGTTGAGCATCTCCCCTGTGAAGAGAGACTGAGAGCCCTGGGGCTATTTAGTCTTGAGAAGAGAAGGCTGAGAGGGGATCTGATCAATGTCTATCAATAGCTGAGGGGCAGGTATCAAGTGGAGGGGGGCAAGCTGTTTTCAGAGATGTACAATAATAAAACAAGGAACAGTGGGTTCAAGCTTGAACATAGAAGATTTCACCCTAACATGAGGAGAAACTTCTTTACAGTGAGGGTGACAGAGTCCTTGAACAGGCTGCCCATGGGGGTTGTGGAGTCTCTTTTTCTGGAGACTTTCAAACCCCACCTGGATGCATTCCTGTACAGGCTACCCTAAGTGATCCTGCTCTGGCAGGGGGGCTGGACTTGATGCTCTCTTGAGGTCCCTTCCAACCTCTGATATACTCTGATGCTGTGAAATTTAACTGTCCCAATAGCGTCCCAGCAGTAACTGAGCATTTAGGTCAGACTGGAAAACCAAATCTAGAGAAAGCCTGGATTTTGTACAGTACTTTGCTGCTTTGGTGAAAATCAGTAGAATTTTTTTCTCTTTTTCTCTTGCTTTTTGCATTGTTGACAATGAAGGTTGCCTTACCCTGCCCACTAACCTCATTTAATATATAACACAACAACAGAAAGGGAAAATGAGGACATCCTTGAAACGATAGATTGTGGAGGAAAACCTTAATGATCTATTTCCTAAGTCCCAGCCATTTCTCTCCTCCCTGGCTTGTAGCAACCATACTGTTGTGTCAGAATCACTTATTTAATAATTTTTTTTTTCCAAATGCAAATCATAGAAAAATCATAGAATGGTTTGAGTTGGAACTCAAACCATGGCCACCTCCAGAGGCCATCTAGTTCAACCCCCCTGCAGTGAGAAGGAATTTTGTAATGGACAGCATTATTACTAACACAGTTCACAATTTCAGTTTATATGTGGATCTGTGAATTCCTATCAGCCTGCAGAGCTTCTGGGTCAAATAGTCAGCAAGCTGCCACTGCTTTTGGCCCAGCTCCTGCCCCACCTTTGACTGCTGGGGGGTTATACTGATTTACAAGAGCTGTTGATTTGGTCTGCTCTTCTTGCTTTGAGGAGACTCAGTCCCTGGGGCTTGACTTGTGATGCCAGAGAGATCCCTCACTGCCACTGACTTCTTGGAAAGCTGAAGTCATTCAGTATTTTGTACAATCCAGTCTCTGGTCTTTGTCTTTTCTGTGTCTAACTTGCTTTCTATGCCTAATTCTACTTTCTAATTAGGCTTCCTTTCACTAGCATTCAGCATTTCAGTCTTACTTGCCAAAGCAATCTGTAGTAGCAACAAACACTCTTTTGAGAACATATTTTGTAAATTTTTGGATTCCAATGTATATATAGTTTAACATTGTTGTTTTTTTTTTTTTTTGTACATACATATATGTATTTTTTATTTAGATACATCTATTATATAAAATTCAACAAAATTTATTCTGAGAAGGAGAGAGAGCCAGATGCTAAGTTAAACAAAAAAAAAAATAAATCAAATAAAGATTTAATTAGCAGAGGAAAAAAATTCAGGGAAAATAGCCTTCTGGAAAATAGCAAAATCAGTGGAAGTGTAACAGCATTCTAGCATGTTAGTGTGCTCCCATCCTACCATGTTATATTTATATTTCGTATATACTTTTATAGCCAGCAACACAAAGCTTGTGTGCTGCAATTAGCATCTTTTCTGTAGTGAATTGTCATGTTCTAGCACTGCTAATGAACATGAAGAAGGTGTACCTGCTGTAAACCATTGCTGAGGGGCAAAAAAGAACAAAAAAAGCCTCTTAGAATTACTACTAGAACATTTTTTTCCCTCTCCTTATTTCTATACCACCTCCCTTTCTTTATTTTTTTTTTCCCTTTCTTTCCTTTGGAAAATCCTCTGTTATTACCTGCAGTAGGCTCTGAAGACTCTCATGCTATTTTGTTGATTGCACTGCCCTCAGCCACTGCACATTTGAATCCCATTTGTAGCAGCGATGCCAGTGCCGGGATGCAAAGTCAGAGCCTCTTAGGGTTACAGCCCTGCTGCTGCTGCTTCTGTGTGAGTGGAAGTGCCTAATGCCACTGGCATCACAGACTAGGGCTGATAAAATGACAAGGTGATCTGAAGAGAGCACACATGGAGTTTCCCCCCTGCTTCTTGTTTGGGTTTTTTTTTTTTTTCCTTACCAGGAAGATAAAGGAGATGAGAGCAGGCTGATATTTGATGACTTGGTTTCATTCAGAGGAGTGCTAGCATTTTTATATCCTTTTTGAAAATGCACCCACAGTGTCTGAATTTCTGTTAATGCAAAGTTCAGATAAAGCTGATGAAAAGCAGCTGCCATCTTGATAGTTGCCATGGCAGATGGCATCAGCCTTTATGCTTTTATCAGTATTAGTATCAGAACACACTCTGTGTTCCAAGCTGAGATAAAAATCATTGAAGCTGTACCTGGAATAGACAGATCAACACTGCAGGTCCCACACAGTTCTGAATCTTTTCAGAACAGTCTGCATAAAAGCTAGAGACAACACATTCTTGTTATTCATTAGTTTAGCAATGCTGATGGTATTTTGTAAACTTCACAGATGAAGCAGCCTTACTAAAGAGCTGCTGCCTCCTTTCCTCCTTCCCTCCCACCCCCAGGAATGCTCAGGCTTTGAAAAGAAAAACCACACACACACACACACACACACACACACACACACACACACACATATACACACTCACACACACACATATACACACTCACACACACACACACACACACACATACACACTCACACACACACATACACACTCACACACACACACACTCTCTCCAAACACTTTACAGCAAAAGGACAATGGACACAACGGTGACATTCCTTCTTGGTTAACCTGCTGCATTTTGCTTTAAACCTGGGCCAGTCTGCTGTGAATACTGATATTAAGAATAGATGCATGGCAGGGGAAATAACAATTGCTGCTGGGTTGAGAAGATGGGGTGCAGAAGAGGCCTCCACAGCTTTGCTATGCCTGTGTTGTGAATCCTGCCTGAAAAGTCTCCCCCATTGCACTTGCTGCTGGTTTGCAGTTGATATATGCAGTGGCATTGCTCTAGAGCCCTGTGTTGACCTGGCAGTCCTGGCACCTCTCCAAGTGCATACAAGGGCCTGCACAACCCCTCTTTTTTCTGGCCTCACCTTGTGCTAAGTGCTCCATCAGGAAAAGTGACTTCCATGCTGTTAAAAGCTTCGATGCGAGCACTTTATTGCAGATTTCAAATTGTATTGACAAATCTCCCCAGCCCCTTTCCCCCCTTCCCCCCCTCCCCAGCTCCCCTTATAGCTGTGCATATAGTTATTTTTGGTAACATTGTTGCTTGATAAATAGAGGGGTTGTGAGATCTCAAGTTATTATGCAAGTGTTAGCGACACAGGCTGGTAAACCATTTGGCTGTTGCATCGGTGCTGAAATGAATAATAGCAAATGGGAGGAGGGCATGGGAGTTATTTTAAATGACACATATATATTTAAATATAGCCTTAAAATAATGTTAAAGGTTTAAAGCCATTACAGGCTCTTGTGCCAACTTGCAAACTCTTCCAGAATTGATTTAAACACTTTCTATTTCTTTCTCTTGATGGTTGACAGGGAGATGCAGAAGACCTTTCTGGATTACGTCTGCCTGGAACAGGGATGTGGTGGAAGTGGGTCCTCTGTGTGTCTTTCCACAGGGACCAACCATATTCCTATCAAACATCCAAAGTTCATGTTTCCTTCAAACTACTCGGTGCAGAAATAAGGAGTCAGTGTCATAACTTAAATAGAGATTTCTGCAATGAGGTCACTGCCAGAAATGACCTTACTCTGCCCCAGCTTTGAGAAGTTTCTCAAAGTGTTTCTCTCTGAGTGTTTGTGTTGGGGTAGATTTTGAAAAAAAAAAAAAAAAGAAATCTAAGTCCAGAAGGGGCTTTGGATTTCAAATGCCCATGGGATAAGGCTGTTCTATTTCAAAGACAGCTACACTGGTTGAGTGGCTACCTAAGTGAATATATGAAGTAGAAATAGATAAACAGATTAGGAAAAAAGAAGATCTGTTATGGAACAAAGCTTAGGGATCATCAAATCAAAGTCTAAAGAACAACTCTTTGAAAATACTACAAAAAAAGTATTCAGTGGCAAGTCATCCTCCACCCACAACCAAAAGGAAGTCAGCTTATGGTGATATAGGCTGGAAGAATGGCAAAATGTTGTCAAATGTACAGTTTGTTTGGACAGAGCACTCACTGTGCTCCTGACTGTGCCTACAAAATGGAAGAGACTTAGCATCCAGAAGCCTTATCCAAAGCCTTTGAAAGCAGTGGGAGACTTTACACTGAGTTAAATGAGTTTTCATGGAGGCTGTATGAACATGACATGGAACAATAAGTGACTGCAACACAATGAAGGT
>NC_072020.1:30984196-31064196 GCF_027791375.1 Indicator indicator
CTTCCTGGTGCTGCTTGATTATTATGTTCAGATTAGCAGAGTTTTATTAGCTGAGAGCATCTTGATTTAGATGAAATTGACTTAAATACGTGAGATACTCCTTGGTTCTTGCCTGGTTTTTATATTCCATACTACTTGCATGTATTCAGCTGTGTAATAAAAAGTATTATTGAAGTCCTTCAATATGCCAAGACTAAGAGTGATTCTAGAAGAAGCATTTCCTCAGCCTCCCTGCCTCCTCCCTGTACTTCAGAACATATTTAACTACCATTACAGTACGAGTAATATCATCAAATTTTAGATACCTGTAGCAAGAAAATTAGGGAGAGCACTGAGCAGATGATCGCTCTGCACTTAAGCAGAAAGTTTTGTGATGCACAAATATAGGTCAGAGAGTGCAGAAAAGATAAGGGAAGTAATCTAAACACTTCAATTCACAGGAAATTTTTTGACCAACTTTGTTTTTACCAAAAGGTGATGATTCACAAGAACAAAATACGAGAGAGTCTGCTTAGACGCTTTTCCTGATTCGAAATTTTACAACAAAACTACTGAAACATCCCATGTTTTACACTTTAAAAACTCAGATTAAGATGACATTTTAGAGTAAAAATGTTAACCTCTCTTTTTTTTTTTTTTTTTTTTTTTTTTTTTGAATAAGAAGTAGAAAATAAGAAGGCTAAGCAAAATGTTTTGACCATCATGAAACGCTTTTGATGTCTCAGGTCATGCAAATGTTAACAAACTGGCTTTTTTTTTTTTGTCTTGGTTATGATAGGAACTGGGAGAAAAAAAAATCTGTGAAGTTACTTGTGACTGTTTCTTTGCAAAGCTCAGTAAAAAGCATACCCTGAAAAGCATACTCTCAAACAACCACATTTTTATAGCTGGGACTGTCTAAATCTTGTGAAAACCTCTCTAGGTTTCAGAATTCATGTATCAAGTTAATAGGAAACAGCTCCACGTACCTAAAGCACTTGAATGGATTCTCAACTCATGATCACTGGAGAAACATTTCTCCCTCTCACATGCATTGCTTTAGAAAGTCTGTTTGATAGTGACAGCCTCCTCTTTGCATTTCCCACTGCCTCTAGCTCTTCAGTGGTGATTAGCACTTCTGGCTTGGCCCAAACACTCCAAAAATATTGATTTATGCCACAGCACCTCAAAGATTTTCTTTGAATCACTATTACATTACATTTTCAAAGAGGACATGATGGGGTTTTCCCCCCCTGAGTTTAAATCTGAGTAGATTTAGAACAAATTTATGCAGAGCAAAAGTGAGATAGGAACTTAGAACACTGCAGTATCACTCAACAAATCTATCTCTGAGTTTCAACTCTTTTTTTCTTTTAATTATCAATGTATATTATAGGCATGAGTTAAGCATCTTCTTTTAACACCATCCTTGCATACAGATTAGCTTAGACTTGTTTATTACTTCTCATAGTCTAGTGAGGTCTGAGAATGGACCAAGGCTGATGCTTACCTGCTATGTAAAACAGACTGCAGACACATCCCGGGACCTGTGCTCATTGCAGAACCCCTTCAAGACTCTCTGTTTACAAGGATAGTCTTGAATCCCCTGAACTTGAAGTTTAAACTGAGGACAAAAAAAGGGAGTTTTTTTTTAATTCTATTTGTTACACTTTGAAGGGAGAACTTTTGCCTAGTCCCTGACTGCAAAGACTGAAAATAAACCATGACCATTGGATAGAAAAGGAAAATAATGTTAAGGTCTATATAATTGATTGGATTGCTAATGGACATATAGAGCAGGGGCATAAACAGTTCTTGCTTTCTTTTCTTCTCCTGTTGCTCTCTCTCTCTTCCATGGCCTTGCCACGAGATCTCTGTTTTGACTTCTGTGTGAGGTAGTGGGAAGGAGGAAGGCAGAGAGGGAGTGGGGGAGGAGGTGAACGGTCCCCTGGATGCATCCAGGGGTTTCTGAGGAGTTTCTGTGTTGTTTATTAATTGTAAATGTATCTATATTGTATATTTTGTACATTTTCATTGCATTTCATATTTCTAGATTGTAGTTTGCTTGTAACTAGAGATTCATTGGCTTCCATCCCAAACTGAGCTGGTCTGGCAATTTTATTTTGGGGGTTAGTTTTCTGCATATTAGCTGGGGGATAATTTCAACTCACCACACTATTTTACATCTTAGAAGCTGAGTATGAAAGAATACTTTTTTATCCCCACATCTGGAAAAAAAATCCTTTTAGTGTATGTTTCTAGGGCTTTTTTTTTTTTTGTTCATGGCTTTTTTTTTTTTTTTTTAATTGATTTATTATGACCCCTTGAGAAAGCCTAGAAGGCTAGATCTAATAAATTGGGTCTGGCAGAATAAGCCTTTGCTGAGGCATCTGCCCTAGAACCTTCCAAAAGCAGAATATAGGCCTGATACAAGAGCACTTTCATGGCTATTACCTGTGAGCTATCTGAATGGAAAGATCTAGAAACTTGTGATTACTATTGTGAAGCTCCATTACATCCATAGATGTTCTAGACAAGTAGAGGTGATATGATTATGCTGTGACCTTTGGCTACTGGTGGAGTAAGCACACTTAACAAAAGGAACATGAAGCAAATGGAGCTCTGGGAACCAGCACAGGAGGAATCTATGGAAATAACTGTGCCTGTGATATAGAGAAAGCTGTCTGGGAGGCATATAAGAGAAGAAAGAGTTTGTATGTCTGTTGGTGAAGTGTATATATGAAAATATAATATATATACATTATGTATCTGTATAAAACCTGGGGAACCAGGGGACTGGGCAAGAAAATTCGATGTAGGCTGTATTAATTTTGCTTTCTGTTATTTGTAGCAGCACCACGTCAGTTTGCTCATCCTGTTTATGCTAGCAAAAATATGGCCAGGAAAGAATGAAATCACTTGGAAAAAAAAATACTGCCTATATGAAAAGGTCAGAGTCTCAGACCATACTTTTGGATCTCTATGAAATAACCAGCCAAGGGCCACCAGGATGAACAGAGGGCTGGAGCACCTCTCCTGTGAGGACAGACTGAGAGCCCTGGGGCTGTTCAGTCTGGAGAAGAGAAGGCTCCAAGGTGACCTTCTTGTGGCCTTCCAGTATCTGAAGGGGGCTACAAGAAAGCTGGGGAGGGACTTTTTGGGATATCAGGGAGTGATAGGACTGGGGGGAATGGAACAAAGCTGGAAGTGGGGAGATTCATGTTGGATGTAAGGAAGAAGTTCTTCCCCATGAGAGTGGTGAGAGCCTGGAATGGGTTGCCCAGGGAGGTGTTTGCAGCCAGGCTGGATGAGGCTCTGGCCAGCCTGATGTAGTGTGAGGTGTCCCTGCCCTCGTTAGGGGCGTTGGAACTAAATGACCCTTGGGGTCCTTTCTAACCCTGACTGATTCTATGATTCTAAGTAGGTTTTAAAGTCTATGACAAGATGCATATAGCTCAAATGGTAGCTCATGTCAGTAGCCCAGTTACAAAATGCTGTTGGATACATGAACTTTTCACCTAAAATTAAACCCTCTTTTCCAAGTTTTGTGTGCATTGTTTCCCTGTTCTTCCTGAGACACTCCTCCCGGTGCCCTAGTTATCTTGCCAGAGCTTGCAAAGAACAAGGATGTGGGAATAATGAATTATTCTATTCATTTATTATTCTTGATGAATAGTAAAGTATTCTAATAACATTTACTATTCTATTCATGTATTACTGGAGAATAATTAGCCAGGAATGGCTTCTAAGAAGTTTTTCCAAAATTAGACTTTAATGGTTTTACTGTGTTTATCTTCACCTGTATGAAAATATCTTTGTAGCTCTCCCCACTTAACTGTTCCCACCTCCTTCCCCCACTCAGACCTGTATCTGTTTCCCAAACCTTCTGTATTGTTAAGAAAATGTTAATCTCCTCCTCTCCCAAGCCTCTTCCTCCACGTAGCTGAACTCCCATTTCAGAGCAAAACCCTTCTTCTAGTCAGATGCACCTTGTCTATGCTGATCTATGGGAGTGGGGGAAAGACCTGCATGAAGATCAAAGAATAGGTGTGTCTGTATGAGAATAGAAGTTTTAGGTAAATGAAAGGGGGTGATTATGAAAAGATACATATATGAGTAAGGGAGAGATGCAGTGTCTGAACAGGTGGTATATCAGCTGAGACTATAAAGTTAATGGGACTGTAGAAGGGCTCTTGGTTTGTGGCCAGCAGGAGCAGGGAATTCATTCTTCCCTTATACTCAGCACTGGTTAGACCACACATTGAGTACTGTGTCCAGATCTGGGCTCCTCAGTTTAAGAAGGACATTGAGATACTTGGACATGTCCAGAGAAGGGCAACAAAGCTGGGGAGGGATCTGGAGCACAGCCCTGTGAGGAGAGGCTGAGGGAGCTGGGGGTGTTTAGCCTGGAGAAGAGGAGGCTCAGGGCAGACCTCATTGCTGTCTACAACTGCCTGAAAGGAGGTTGTAGCCAGGTGGGGGTTGGTCTCTTCTCCCAGGCAATCAGTGACAGAACAAGAGGACACAGGGGAAGTTTAGGCTCGAGGTGAGGAGAAAGTTCTTCCCAGAAAGAGTAATTGGCCATTGGGATGTGCTGCCCAGGGAGGTGGTGGAGTCACCATCCCTGGAGGTGTACAAAAACAAGATTGGATGTGGCACTCGGAGCCATGGTTTAGCTGTCAGGAGGTGTTAGGTATTAGGTTGGACTTGATGATCTCTGAGGTCTTTTCCAACCTGGTCGATTCAGCGACTCTGTCTCCCTGCTGAGGACTCAGTGTGCTCTCTTGACTTGGGCCAGTGCTTATTTGGCACTGTAGTGATTGCCCTTACTAGAGATCATTCGACCTCTTGGATTCTGTACTTCCTTTCTCCATCTCTCCTGATATTTCAAGTCCCTCAATTTGAAGAAAAATCTGTACCTATGGTAAATCTTCAGATGGCCTTTCTCCTTCTCAGGGCAGGAGGAGTTGAGCTGTGTTTTGTTCTTTTGCTTTAGGGCTGTTGTGGAGGAGGGTTGATTTTCTACATACTATTCAGGCTGAATGTTCTCTCTCTCTGAATCATTTGCATATGTGACTGAATTCTATATTCATCTAGAATCAATGTTTCATCACTTCTAGCTTCCTTCCCTTCCTTTTATGGAAAGAAGGAACTTTTCCTCCCTCTCTTCTTTGTAGAACGAAGATCACTTCTGTGAAAGGTTTAACATATACAATTCACTATGAATATCATGCCAAATAATACATATGGAAACTTAATGTTACCTTGCATCCAGTCTGGCTTCTTTTACAAAGTCTTTTCACTTCACAGTGTAATTATTGTTGATATAAGTAGTACAGATGAGGCCAACTGCTTAGTGCATGACCACTTGCATATTTAAATTGTACCTATCTTGGGATCCCACTCACTTCCCAGCCACTTTGATACAAGAACATACATTACTCTCTTTAATTCTGAGTCTTTAAGGTATAATTTCAGGGTACAACCTTGCAGCAGCTACAAATACCCTTCCTTGTGATGTTGAACTTTGGAGTGCAAGTGGAGTAAGCCCAGAAGAGTTACTGCACTAGTTCGTACCCACTCCATCTAATCCCAAGTCCTGTCTCTGACAGGGATCAGTAGAAAGTATCCAGGGGTAAAGATGAGAAGCCAGCCAGGATGAGTGCTTATTCTCCTGATCTGTTTTCCCAGCTTCCCAGGCAAACAATAGGTTAATTTGGTCATCAAATATTAAATTGTTATATTCACTGTCCAAACATTCCTGGATGTGCACTCGTTAGCACCCATACAGCTTTAAGAAACATCTCCCAGGTCCTGCCCTGAGAAAATCCTGTGCTTTCATCACCCTTGGCCTTGCCAGGATCTCTGGATTTTCACAGGTTCCTCTCAAGAGGAATCCCTTGTGACTCTCTGGAAGTATGTTCCTGATTTAGTCTAGTTGGAAGCATCTGAGGAAAAGCCAGGCTCCTACTGAAGCTCTGGACAGTATTAGTCTTCAAAAATATCAGAAGAAGAAAAAAGAGTTCTTAAAAACCAGGTAAATTTGAAAATTCCTGGGTTTGGCCAGGGTCTGGTACATTTCTTTTTAATGACAAAAGCACTATATAATGAAAAATAGATAACTTAAAACTAATAATTCTGTTTTTACCAGGCAAAACCCAATTTTCCTATAGAATCCCAAATTCCCC
This sequence comes from Indicator indicator, assembly GCF_027791375.1. Classification (NCBI taxonomy): domain Eukaryota; kingdom Metazoa; phylum Chordata; class Aves; order Piciformes; family Indicatoridae; genus Indicator; species Indicator indicator. The sequence continues at coordinate 30,990,364 of NC_072020.1, forward strand.
ACTCGAGAGCACTTTGACTCATTTACTTATTGGAACTGTAGAAATAACAAAATACAAATATTGAGAGTAAAATAAAATACAAATCTCCTGGGTTAAGGACTTATTTTGGTGTGGGTTTCTTTTCTTTTGTTTCTGCATAGATTGCTTTAGGTAGGATAACTGCCAAACCTAGAATAGAACAGAATGTGAACACAAGGGGGAGAGCATTATCTGCATTGGCAGATCTTGCCAGTGGGAGAATTTCTCTGCCCCAGTACTTATATTGCAAAACTCCCTCTTTTGCACGTACATCCTCTACATTCTACGAGTTGCTTGGGGCTGTACAGAGAGAAAAGTAAGTTAGCAAGTCAAAGGTTGTAATTCTTCCAACTGTTTGTCTGGGCAGATTGATGAAGATGGTGGAGATGTGTAGATTTGATTTGTTTGGCATGTGAAGTGGTCTTGAGATGATAAGTGAAAGGAATCTTTTCTGCAGGATTTGTCACTGTCAAACAGAACCAGCTGGGGCAGGGTGAGTTGTCTGATCTGTCTCTCTTTTTTTTTTTTTTAACACTGCAAAAGAAAAAAAAAAGAGAGAGAGAGAAATTGAAAATAGATTGCACTTATCTAATATCACTAATGAAACCACAGTGATGTCAGTTCTGATCGAGCTGCAATGGGAGTTGCTGATGGTGTGATAAGAGGCTTCCGTTTTACGTGTTTGCTACATGTTTGCTGTGGAAAAGGCAGCAAATGATTAACTGTGGGTGAGTGGAAACAGTGAAGAAAAAAACAACTGTGCCACAACAACAACAACAAGAAGAAGAGCTGAGGGAAGGAAAGAACTGCAGGGTGAATGCAGAGGGGAAGAGGAGAGTTCTGAGTATTATTAAAGATGTGAAAGAAGACTCGTTTGCCTTATAAGAAGTAGAGCGCTCACAACTTTGTGGTCACTCACATTTGCGTAAGTGCTATTAATCAGCTCACCACAGACTATCACAGCTATTTCTTTGGAAATGACACTTGAATTTAAACCTAGTGTTCAAAGGGAAAGCAGTAAAAACATTACTTGAATGATATGAAAAAACCCCACATTTGTTTCAATCCCTTTGGATTATATCCTGATGCTTTTAGTCACAGTGAGTAGAACCTTACTCGATAAAAAGTCCTTCTGGAAGCCAGCGGGGTCAGGAGGGCAAGGGCAAGTGTTCAATGATAATAAAGCCATCCAGGTCTCTTCCTTAAACCTACCTCACTCTCTCAGAATTCTGTATGAAGTTATCACACAGTATCCTGTCTGCCAGGCAGAGAACAAAGGGTTACCCAGGGGCAGATTTACTTTGGTGGATAAACTGGCCACAGCTTCTCCCAGTAGCACCACTGCCACTTCATTCACTGGATCATCCAACTGGATTGCAGCTGCACTTCTGTATCACTGCTCCCTTTCACAGTATGTCTGGATCTGGATCTGCCCTGGTGGTAAATGCTGAACCCAAAATCAAAACACATTTTAGAATATAACCTCAAACATAGCAAAAGAAAGTATAAGCAGAGCATCTACTTCTAAGTGTCTGTAACTGGTGAATGTTGTCTGTAGAAGGTAGTCAATAATTGGCTCTATCAGCCTTCCTCTTGCTGGACCCACTGCTGTTCAGAAAGAGAGAATTATTTCAGCAGACTAGTAAATAAACATGCTTAGCTGGCTCAGCACTGATCCTTCAAAGACCCATTAAAATACAGTCATTATGCATAAAAATATAATAATCATTCCCTCTTCCAGTACAGATATGTTCTAGCAGTCAAGTACTCTAAAGGAAGCAGGAAGATGTTGCTAGTAATCTATTGTACCTTTCTGCATTTTCTCCTCTAAAAGTTTTTTGGTTTATTCTTCTCCTTATGGCAGGTATAGAGACCAACACAGAGAATCACAGAATGGTCTGGGCCAGAAGGGACCTCCAAAGGTCATCCAGTCCAACCTCCCTGCAGTCAGCAGGATAAATTCATGAGCTTTATCACTCCAAACCAAATAGAATATATTTGTCTCTGCATCAGAGTTTACATTTACTATGTGGCTCAGAAACCTACTTTACAATACAAAAAGACAATGGTGGTTCTAGCCCAGTTTTGCTAGGTTAGAATTAGGCTTCTTGCACCATACAACTGCTGCTAATTAAAAGAAAGAAAATGAACATATAAAAACTGAAGCACTTTAAGTTGTATATTATTTTTCTCAAATAGCTAAAAATATAGAATCATAGAATCATGGAATGGTCTTGGCTGGAAGGGACCTCCAAAGCTCATCCAGTCAACCTCCCTGCAGTCAGCAGGGACATCCCCAACTAGATCAGGCTGCCCAGGGCCTCCTCCAGCCTCACCTTGAACATCTCCAGGGAAGGAGCCTCAACCACCTCCCTGGGCAACCTGTTCCAGTGTTCCACTACCCTTACAGTGAAGAACTTCCTCCTGATATCCAATCTAAATTTGTCCTTCTCCAGGTTGAAACCATTGCCCCTCATCCTGTCCCTGCAGCAAATGGACTCTCTCCATCCATGTATAGAACAGGGAATGCTAGCAGTATCATTCTCTAACAGAATGACCTCTTTCATGGTTAGTGGAGAGTTTTCACAGGCACATTCATGGATACATTTTGAGCAGCAAAGAAACAGAGATAAAATTTCTCCAGAAGCTGATGAAAAGGTAAATTTTGACCTCTTATTAATACTGTGCATTATTTCATTAACACAGCTATGAAAAACTGTTTGGATACCAGTCCAATGGAGAATGGAGAAGTTACTTTGTCATCTGAAGGGGGCTACAAGAAAGCTGGGGAGGGACTTTTTAGGCTATCAGGTCGTGATAGGACTGGGGGGAATGGAATAAAGCTGGAAGTGGGGAGATTCAGACTGGATGTGAGGAAGAAGTTCTTCCCCATGAGAGTGGTGAGAGCCTGGAATGGGTTGTCCAGGGAGGTGGTTGAGGCCCCATCCCTGGAGGTGTTTAAGGCCAGGCTGGATGAGGCTCTGGCCAGCCTGATGTAGTGTGAGGTGTCCCTGGCCATGGCAGGGGGGTTGGAACTGGATGATCCTTGTGGTTCCTTCCAACCCTGACTGATACTATGATTACACAATTCTATTATGGCATCGAGTCAGGCTGAGAATGATTACCATCTACCAAAATGGTATGTGCATGTGTGAACTCTTACCACCTCAACACGAGGGGGAACTTCTTTACTGTAAGAGTCACAGAGCACTGGAACAGGCTGCCCAGACAGGTTGTAGAGTCTCCTTTTCTGGAGACTTTCAAGCTCTTCCTGGATGCATTCCTCTGTGACTTGTGCTAGATTGTATGGTCCTGCCCTGGCAGGAGGATTGAACTCGATGATCAGTTTGGGTCTCTTCCAACCCCTGACATCCTGTGATCCTGTGTGAATGGATGGATGGATGGATGGATGGATGGATGGATGGATGGAGAGATTTCAGATCACAACACTCATTACAGTTAAGGAGTAGATCCCTATCCAGTTTTCCCAGTATCCATTGTAGTTTAATTTATTTTGCTTTTTGTTTTATATATAGTTATTGCATTTTTGTATATATCCCCTAGAAGTGATAGGCTGGACAAGCTATCTACAGGTTTGTTTTCAATGGGAGCATGTTTGGTTTTATTGCTCTGCTCTGCCCTAGTGAGACCTCACCTGGAATATTGCATCCAGTTTTGGGATCCCCAGTTCAAGAGAAACAGATTTAATAGAGAGACTCCAAAGGAGGGCTACGAGGATGATGAAGGGACTGGAGTACTGCCCTATGAGAAGAGGCTGAGAGCCCTGGGACTGTTTAGTCTGGAGAAGAGAAGACTGAGAGGGGATTTAATCAATGTTTATCAATATCTGAGGGCTGGGGGTCAAGAGGGAGGGGACAGGCTCTGCTCAGTTGCACCCTGTGATAGGACAAGGGGCAATGGATAGAAACTCCAGCACAGGAGGTTCCACCTCAACATGAGGAGGAACTTCTTCACTGGGAGGGTGGCAGAGCACTGGAACAGGCTGCCCAGAGAGGTTGTGGAGTCTCCTTCTCTGGAGATTTCCAAGGACCCATCTGGATGCATTCCTGTGTGACCTGCACTGGATTCTATGGTCCTGCTCTGGCAGGGGGGTTGGACTTGATGATCTCTGGAGGTCCCTTGCAACCCCTAACATCCTGTGATCCTGTGAACTCCTCACAGCTGAACTGCAAACAAATAATGGGTGCTGAAATCACAGAATTTGTTTAGGCAAGAAAAGGCCTCTAAGATTGAGTCTGCTGCTAATCCATGTCTCTAAGCATCACATCTACATATCTTTTAAATACCTCCAGAGAATATGATCTGAACCACTTCCCTGGGCAGCCAATGCTTGACAATGCTTTTTGGGAATTTTTTTTTCCTAATGTCCAACTTAAAACTACCTCAGTGCAACTTCTTCTCATTCTGTCACTTGTAATTTACTACTGTGTCCAGTTCTGGGCCCCTCTATTCAAGAGATATGTTGAGGTACTGGAACGTGTCCAGAGAAGGGCAACAAAGCTGGGGAGGGGTCTGGAGCACAGCCCTGTGAGGAGAGGCTGAGGGAGCTGGGGGTGTTTAGCCTGGAGAAGAGGAGGCTCAGGGGAGACCTCATTGCTGTCTACAATTACCTGAAGGGAGGTTGTAGCCAGGTGGGGGTTGGTCTCTTCTCCCAGGCAACCAGCAGCAGAACAAGAGGACACAGTCTCAAGCTGTGCCAGGGGAGGTACAGGCTGGGTGTTTGGAGGAAGTTCTTCACAGAGAGAGAGATTTGCCTTTGGAATGTGCTGCCCAGGAGGTGGTGGAGTCACCATCCCTGGAGATGTTCAAGAGAAGCCTGGATGAGGCACTTAGTGCCATGGTCTAGTTGATTGGATAGGGCTGAGTGATAGGTTGGACTGGATGAGCTTGGAGGTCTCTTCCAACCTGGTTGATTCTGTGATTCTATGATCTGCTTGAGGGTCGGAAGGCTCTACACAGGGATCTGGACAGACCTGATCAATGGGCTGAGGCCAACTGCATGAGATACAACAAGGACAAGTGTCAGGGTCCTGCACTTGGGTCACAACAACCCTGTATAACACTACAGACTTGGGGAAGAGTGACTGGAAAGCTGCCCAGTAGAGAAAGACCTGGTGGTGTTGATCAACAGCTAGCTAAATATGAGCTAGCAGTGTACTCAGGTGGCCAAGAAGGCAAGCAGCAGCCTGGCCTGTATCAAGAATAGTGTGGCCACCAGGACCAGGGAAGTGATTGTCCTCCTGTACTCAGTGCTGGTGAGGCCACACCATGAGTACTGTGTTCAGTTTTGGGGGGCCCTCACTAGGAGAAGGACATTAAGGTGCTGGAGTGGGTCCCCAGAAGGGCAATGAAGCTGATGAAGGATCTGGAGAACAGGTCTTAGGAATGGCCAAGGGTAGTGGGGGTTCTTTAGTCTGGAGAATAGAAGGCTGAGAGGCAACATTATCACACTCCCCAACTACCTGGAAGGATGTTGTAGTGAGGTTGGCAGAGGTCTCTTTTTCCCAAGTTACAAGCAAGTGAATGAGAGGAAGCAGCTTGGAGTTGCACCAGAGATTTAGATTGGATGTTAGAAGAAACTTCTCAGGTTCTCAAACACTGGAATAGGCTTCCCAAGTGGGTGGTTGCATTCCTGTCCCTGGAGGTGTTTAAAAGACTCAGAGATGTGGAGCTAAGGGATGTGGTTTAGCACCAGACTTTGTAGAGTTAGATAATGGTTTGGATCAATCCCCTTAAAGGTCTTTTCCAACCAAAACAATTCTATGATTCCTGTCTCATATATGGAATTCTTCATCTCAGGTCACCTCAGTTCTGTTTTTTCTCTGTATAGGGGATTTTGAGGTGTTGTTAAGGAAAGGGCACTTATGTGGAAAAAAAAAAAAACAAAAACACCAAACCTGTTGGTTTCTCCTGCAATGTAAATAAGAAGATTTAAAATCCTGCTGTATCCAGTTTCCAGGTGATAAAAACAGCATCAGGATTCACTGGTGTGATAAGGGAAAAGTGACAAACAAATGATTAGCAGATGAGAACTGGTTTAAGGATTAAATGGATGCATAATCTGACTGCAGGCTAGGAGGGGAAACACAGAATTAATTAAATGTGGAATTTTGGATTAGGAAAAAAATGAAAGCTCAGTACTTTCTCAGGGTTCTCAGAAGATGGAGGAGAATGTGTTTGGCTGACCTAAAGCTGCCCAGAGAAGGGAAAGGATGTTGGAGGCCCCTGTAGACTTTGCTGCCACTGAGAGGCAGGAATAGACAGAAGCAGCTGCACTTATTTCAAGAGGCTTTCCACACAGGGATATCTTTGGATTTTGCCCTCGTCAGAACTAAGTCTCTTATTTAAAAAAGGGACAATGTTTTATTGCTGACACACAAAAGACCACATCAAAGTGTGTTAGTACCATGACTGGGGAAATCTGAGGGTGTTTTTTAGGCAGTCTTACTAATAAGTTTTCAATTTTGATGTTGTTACTGAAGACTGGCTAAAAAAATTATGTGAAAAATATTATTTTCGTTTTTTTTCTGAAAATTACTAATAGTACTGTATATTAAATAGAGACAGAAATATTCCTACCTATAAAAATATATAAAATATTACAAAGGGAAAGGTTCTTATCTTAGTATTGCTATATATATAAAATATTAAAAAGGGAAAAAGTTCTTATCTTAGTATTGCTATATATATATAAAATATTACAGAGGGAAAAGGTTCTTATCTTAGTATTGCTATATATATATATAATATTACAGAGGGAAAAGGTTCTTATCTTAGTATTGCTATATATATAAAGAGCTCTATGAAAAATTGCTATATATAAACTGCTATATACAAATAGTATTGCTATATATAAATTCCCACATATAAAATATATATATATATATACATTAAAAAAAATTCTTGAATTTAAAAAAAATGTGGCTACCATGGATTGATAAATTTGAGATTACTCAAGTTTACAGCACTTTGTCTTTAGTTAGTGTGTTACTAGTGAACATACTACTTGTAGTTTTTTCAGCATGTTGTGTTAGCAATTGCTCTTTTAAACCTAAGAAGGACTTGTAGATACAGCTTTTAAGAAGACTTTTTATCTGTTTTGAAAATCTGCATTTGCCTCCTTTTCTGCCAGCTAGTCTTGCTAGCTTCTGGTCTGGGAGGTTTGTTTCTGAGTGTTTTTTGTGGTTTGGTTTGGTTTGGTTTGGTTTGGTTTGGTTTGGTTTGGTTTGGTTTGGTTTGGTTTGGTTTGGTTTGGTTTGGTTTTCCACCTTAGTTTTTTAATCAATTCTTCTTTTATACTTTCTGAGTTCCAACACTTATTAAAAACACATATTGGGGTAAATTACAGGATCACAGGATGCTGGGGGTTGCAAGGGACATCCAGAGATCATCAAGTCCAAACCCCCCTGGCAGAGCAGGACCAGAGAATCCAGCACAGGTCACACAGGAATGCATCCAGATGGGTCTTGAAAGTCTCCAGAGAAGGAGACTCCACAACCTCTCTGGGCAGCCTGTTCCAGTGCTCTGGGACCCTCACAGTGAAGAAGTTCCTCCTCATGTTGAGGTGCAACCTCCTGTGCTGCACTTTCTATCCATTGCCCCTTGTCCTATCCCAGGGTGCAACTGAGCAGAGCCTGTCCCCTCCCTCTTGACCCCCAGCCCTCAGATATTTAGAAGCATTGATTAAATCCCCTCTCAGTCTTCTCTTCTCCAGACTAAACAGCCCCAGGGCTCTCAGCCTCTCCTCATAGTGCAGTGCTCCAGTCCCTTCATCATCCTCGTAGCACTCACTTGGACTCTCTCGAGTTCCTTTTGAACTGGGGAGCCCAAAATTGAATGCAATATTCCAGGTGAGGTCTCATCAGGGCAGAGTAGAGGGGGAGAACCTCCCTGGATCTGCTGGACACACTCCTCTTGATGCACCCCAGGATCCCATTGGTCTTCTTGGCCACAAGTGCACATTGCTGTCCCATGCAGAACTTGTTGTCCACCAGCGCTCCCAGATCCTCCTCCATGGGGCAATAAATAGACAGCCTATCTGGGTCATTGATTAGGGGGTGGCTTTTTGTTTAAAGGGATTTTCTGTTTCAGTATACTCTGGAAGCAAAAGAATTCTCTCTTTAGGTGGACACCTCTTTGTAATCATAATGTAGACTTGTTCTTGGAAGATATGCTTCATATTTTATTTATAGCCAGTCCTGATAACAGCAGCAGAATTCCTTCTGGGTTTCCATATTTCTACTCTCATGATTAAGCCAGACGTTAATCTGCACAAAATCAAGTGTTTGCCTGGATTTTGCAGAGTTTTCCCTATTATTAGCTATTTAGAACACAGAAAGTTGTGTTTTTCAGGCTATATGGGAAAGTTTTTAATTAAATGGTAGGTCCAGAAAACAACTTTGGTTGATAAAGTAATGATCTAGAGGATTTCCTGTTTTCAGATTTATTGTCAAGATGAAGTGAACATTTTGAATCATAGAATCATAGAATCAGTCAGGGTTGGAAGGGACCACAGGATCATCCAGTTCCAACCCCCCTGCCATGGCCAGGGACACCTCACACTACAGCAGGCTGGCCAGAGCCTCATCCAGCCTGGCCTTAAACACCTCCAGGGATGGGGCCTCAACCACCTCCCTGCACAACCCATTCCAGGCTCTCACCACTCTCATGGGGAAGAACTTCTTCCTCACATCCAGTCTGAATCTCCCCACTTCCAGCTTTATTCCATCCCCCCCAGTCCTGTCACTACCTGATAGCCTAAAAAGTCCCTCCCCAGCTTTCTTGGAGCCCCCTTCAGACACTGGAAGGCCACAAGAAGGTCACCTCAAAGCCTTCTCTTCTCCAGACTGAACAGCCCCAACTCTCTCAGTCTGTCCTCACAGAAGAGGAGCTCCAGCCCTCTGATCATCCTGGTGGCCCTTCTCTGGACACCTTCCAGCACCTCCAGATCCCTCTTGTAATAGAGGCTCCAGAACTGGATGCAGTACTCCAGGTGGGGTCTCACCAGAGCTGAGCAGAGGGGGAGAATCACCTCCCTTGCCCTGCTGGCCACACTTCTTCTGATGCAGCCCAGGCTCTGGTTGGCTTTCTGGGCTGCAAGTGCACATTGACAGCTCATGTTGAGCTTCTTGTCCACCAGCACCCCCAAGTCCCTCTCCTCAGGGCTGCTTTCCAGCCAGTCCCTGCCCAGCCTGGATTTGTGCTTGGGATTGCCTCAACCCACTTTTTCCCTACTTCTAAAGCTTATTCCTTTCAGAGATGCCTTTTTAGCAACTCTTTTTGTTTGTTTGTTGATTGGTTTTGGTTTTTTCCCCCATTCTCCCTGGAAAGGACATTGGTTTATGAGCATCTTGAATTTGACAAACTCTCTTTTCAGGCATTGCGTGTGTGTTTGTAGTTTATTGTCATATCAGCAAGGTTAAAGTATACCTTGAGATGCTGGGGTTTTATAGGATGAACATTCTGATCTTCTTGATTAGTTCTGCTTTTACAGCAAGCTAATAAAGCTGTAACTCATAAAACATCTATGGTGAAGGCAGGTATCAATATCCTGCCTTTATTGCCTTAGCCATATGGCAGCTAAAATACATGACAAAGATCAGCCAGTAACTCTTGGTGGAGTGAGTGTGCCATTGTCAAAACAATGTCCCTAGCAGTAATATTGAGACCAACTGCAAAGCTGTGGTTTAGCTCCTCCTTCTCTTGCAAGAAGTAGGATTCAAATAAACAAGCAGATTTTAACAGATTTCAAAGTAAAATAATGAGTAAAAAGTAATGACTAAAATGTTGAAAAACATTGACTGAATGATTCTGTCACTCAACCCCAATTTTGCTAAAGAGGTTTTACATATCTCACATATTTTTGGAAACTAATAGAAAGGGGGGTTTACTTTTTTTTTTTCTTTTTTTTTTCCCCCCCCCAAGAATCTCAGAAATAACCAGGTTGGAAAAGACCTTTGAGATCACCAAGTCCAACCTATCACCCAACACCATCTAGTCAAATAAACCATGGCACTAAGTGCCTCATCCAGGCTTATTTTAAACACTTCCAGGGATGGTGACTCCACCACCTCCCTAGGCAGCACATTCCAATAGCCAGTCTCTCTTTCTGGGAAGAATTTCTTCCTCACATCCAGCCTACACCTCCCCTGGCACAGCTTGAGACTCTTTCCGCTTGTTGTGCCACTGGTTGCCTGGGAGAAGAGACCAACCCCCTCCTGGCTACAACCTCCCTTCAGGTAGTTGTAGACAGCAATGAGGTCTGCCCTGAGCCTCCTCTTCTCCAGGCTAAACACCCCCAGCTCCCTCAGCCTCTCCTCACAGGGCTGTGCTCCAGACCCCTCCCCAGCTTTGTTGCCCTTCTCTGGACACCTTCCAGCATCTCAACATCTTTCTTAAACTGAGGGGCCCAGAACTGGACACAGCACTCAAGGTGTGGTCTAACCAGTGCTGAGTCCAGGGCAGAATGACTTCCCTGTTCCTGCTGGCCACACTATTGCTGATGCAGGCCAGGATGCCATTGGCCTTCTTGGCCACCTGGGCACACTGCTGGCTCATGTTCAGCTGCTGTCAACCAGACCCTCCAGGTCTCTTTCTGCCTGGCTGCTCTCCAACCACTCTGACCCCAGCCTGTAGCACTGCATGAGGTTGGTGTGGCCAATGTGTAGAACCCTGCAGTTAGATGTGTTAAATCTCATGCCCTTGGACTCTGGGATTATTGCAAGCTTACCTTAGTTTATTATTTCTTGGTTGAATATCAAGGTATCAGAAAGTTATTTCAGACTTATATTGCTGCAAACAACCTACCCATTCTAGTGGGTAAAAGTACACTGAGATGTGTCTTATGCGTCATTCTTATCCACTGCTGCTGCTGTTCTTGTAGGAGGTTTCAGGAGAACAGCAACAGGTACGGGCTCCAGGGCATGGAGGTATGTGTTATCCTGTAGTGCCTCTTCTAAAGAAGCAAATAAGTTGGATGAACTTTAGGCTGGAAGATTTGTAGAAGATAAACATGGAATTATCTAGGTACCTAATATTCTTTCAAAAATGGTTAAAGGAATAATTCTAAATTCTAAAATTACCTTTAAGCTGTGTTAGAGGTACTAGTAGAATTATACAATCAGAGAATTTTTAGGGTTTGAAGGGACCTCAAGGCTCATCCAGTTCCAACCCTCCCCCCACCCCTGCCATGGGCAGGGACACCTCACACTAGATGAGGTTGCTCAAAGCAACCTGGCTGCAAAAACCTCCAGGGATGAGGCTTCCATCACCTCCCTGGGAAACCTGTTCCAGTGTTGTTCCAGTGTCTCACCATACTCATGGGGAAGAATTTCTTCCTAACATCCAATCTGAATCTCCCCATTTCTAGTTTTGCTCCATTCCCCCTAGTTCTATCACTGCCTGACACCCTAGAAAGTTCCTCCCCAGCTTCCTTGTAGACTCCCTTAAGATATTGGAAGTCCTCAATAAGGTCTCCCGGGAGTGTTCTCTTCTCCAGACTGCACAGCCCCAACTCTCTCAGTCTGTCCTCATAGTAGAGGAGCTCCAGCCCTCTGATCATCCTCTTGGCCTTTCTCTGGACATATTCCAGCACCTCCAGATCCTTCTTGTAATAGGGGCTCCAGCACTGGACACAGTACTTCAGGATAAGAACCTTTTCCCGTTGTAATGTCCCCTAAGCACTGTTTGCTACAGTTGGCAATGGCCTTTCTGCCACCTCAAGACATAATCTGATGTGACTTGGGCACTTGGAGGATACTATGTGTGGACAGCCTTAGGATAAATGTTCTGTGTGGTAGCCTTATGGATGTGCAGAGGAGCTCTGCAGTGCATGTGCAGTGGGGCTGACCTGCACAGGAGCAGAAATTCTACCTGGGTGTGTAGGTAGTGTGAAATGCCAGTCATCACCTCCCAAGTACACCACCTTTCCCTGTCAGAGAGAAGCACAGTCAGCAACCTCTCATTTAATTTCAGTTTTATTCCACTGGTATTAGCAATGATTCCATGTGAGTCAGGTTCTAACTCTCTTACCTTGCAAGCCATTAGACTCATCAAATCCTTTCAGTTGGAAAAGACCTTTAAGATTATCAAGTCTAACCATTAGATATTAGGAAGAAATTCTTCATAGAAAGAGAGAGGAGGTGGTGGAGTCACTGTCCCTGGAAATGTTTTAAAAAGGACTGGATGAGGCATTGGTGCCATGGTTTAGTTGATTAGAAGGTGTTGAGTGATAGGTGGGACTTGATGATCTTGGGAAGGGAGGGGTCATGGAGAGCCCAAGACTTAGCAACTGGAATGACTGAGGGAGCTGGGACTGTTTAGTTGGGAGAAGAGAAGGCTGAGGGGAGACCTCATTGCTGTCTACAGCTACTTGAAAGGAGGTTGTAGAGAGGCTGGTGCTGGTCTCTTCCCACAGTGACAGAACAAGAGGGAATGATCTCAAGCTGCCACTGGGTAGGTTTAGACTGGACATTAGGAAGAAATTTTTCATAGCAAGAGTGGTCAGGCATCGGAATGTGCTACCCAGGGAGGTGGAGGAGTCACCAACTCTGGATGTGTTTAAAGGTGGTTTGGATGTGGTGCTTGGGGATATGGTTTAGGGGTGAACTTTCTAGAGTATGGTTGTTGGTTGGACTTGGAGATCCTGAGGGCCTTTTCCAACCTGAATGTTTCTGTGATTCTGTGATCTTGAAGATCTTTTCCAACCTGGCTGACTGGGGATATGATTTAGGGGTAAACTTTGTAGAGTAGGGTTCTGGGCTGGACTTGGTGATCCTGAGGATCTTTTCCAACCTGAAAGATTCTGTGATCTTGAAGGTCTTTTCCAACCTGGCTGATTTTGTGATTCTGTGATTATCTAACTCTACCACATCTTGTGCTAAACCATGTCCCTTTGCACCACATCTCTGTGTCTTTTACTCCTCTCGTATTTTCCCTCTCGTGATCCTTCCTGCTCTTAGGAGACAATTGATGCAATCACAGCTGAATGGCAAGTGGAGCACTTTAGATACCTACTGCAGTCTTGGTGGATGACATTTTGCCATGAATATTAAGAGCCACACCCTCCAACAGGGAAACACCATGGACTCCAGTGAAGCTGTGTCATCTTATTGCAGCTGGCAACCTAACTTTCCAGTTCTACAGCTCTTGACTATATATCTTTGAAACAGAGGCCATTCACCTATAGAAGAAATGTTTCTTCTACGGAAGAAATGTTTGCACCAGACACTGCACTTAAGTGCACGTGGAGAAAGACATTTCCTTCTCAAAACCGATGCTTTCCTCCTCTCATTTCACACTGTTGAACCTGATGACTGTTGAATCACTTCTGCTTTGCTCTTCTGTCTGTCTAAAATTTAGCACTCTGCTTTTACTTCTGCTTCAGTAATGTTTGTCCCCCACAGGTGGTAACTCTGCTAGTGCCCTAGCTTGATTTTTGTGGTTCATTTTTAATTTCTTCTTTGCTCTACATCACTCACTTTTAATGTTTAATAGATCCTGGCAGTTTTAATTCTAGTTTGCTACTTAGGGAAAATGGAAATTAATTTTACAAAGTCCTGAATTTCCCAAGAAAAATGCTTACCAAAACTCTGCTTTTTCAGATATATTTTTTTTTAGATATATATTATTTTTGGAGATTAATAAGATGCATCAGCATTTTAATTTTTCTTCCTAAACATTGGAAAAAGATAGGGCAAGAAAACCAAAAAACCTTCTTCTCACTTATCAAGCAGGAAATTTCAAATGGAAGGCAGTTTGAATCAAAGGGCTGCCCAGAGAGTAAAGTATCCTGATCAGAGGTCAGCGTCTGGCTTGGGGCATGGCACCTGCAATTGCAGACACTGGTAATGTTCATCAACATTTTACAAGAGTTTATATTTACCTTTAAACTACTGACACTCTACTTATGCCTTTGAGATCATTTGAACTGTGTCATCCATGACCATGCTGAGCAAATTCTAGGTGAGATGATTTCCTTATTGTTATTATTCTTTTCCCTTATTTTGCTCTTCCTATGACCTAAACACAGTGCTGTACTTAGAGTGTAAATCCACTTTCAGATGTGTAGTCTGGGCATCAGAAAAAGAATAGGGAACTGCTTGAAAGAGTCCAGCACAGAGGCACAAAGATGATTAAGGGAGTGGAACATCTTTTTCATGAGGAAAAGCTGAGAGAGCTGGGGCTCTTCAGCTTGGAGAAAAGGTGACCTCATTCATGTTTATAAAGATGTGAAGGGTGAATGCCAAGAGGACAGAGTCAGGTTCTTTTCAATGATGTCCAATGATAGGACAAGGGGCAACAGTGGCAAGCTGGAGAGCAGGAGGGTCCACATGAACATAAGGAAAAACTTTTTCACTGTGAAAGTGACAAAACACTGCTACAGACTGCCTAGAGAGGTTGTGGAGTCCCCTTCTCTGGAGACATTCAAAACTACCCTGGATGCTTTCCTGTGTGCTCTACTCTAGGTGGTCCTGCTCTGGCAGGGAGGTTAGACTGGATGAGCTTCTGAGGCCCCTTCCAACCCCTAATGTTTCATGATCTTTTGAGGCTCCTTCCAACCCCAAATGTTTTGTGATTCTGCAGGGTTAGAATTGATTGTTTGGAATATGTTTCTTAATGATTGCTTGAAAAGTCACATCCAGAAATGCAATTTGAATTAAAGCAGGGGTTGGAAAAAATAGAATCATAGAATCATAGGATCATAGAATCAACCAGGTTGGAAGAGACCTCCAAGGTCATCCAGTCCAACTGATCACCCAGCCCTAAGCAATCAACCAGACCATGGCACTAAGTGCCTCATCCAGTTTCCTCTTGAATGTCTCCAGCGATGGTGACTCCACCACCTCCCTGGGCAGCACATTCCAATGGGCAATCACCCTCTCTGTGAAGAACTTCCTCCTAACATCCAGCCTATACCTCCCCTGGCACAGCTTGAGACTGGGTAACAGTAATCTGAATCAGCCAGCTCTATTCTGAATTTCATCTTTGGACATTTTCAGAGATTACTAATTTCAACAAAGGTTCTCCAAGTGTGATAGAATCACAGAATCACAGAACATTAGAGGTTGGATGGGACCTCCAGAGATCATCAGGTCCAACCCCCCTGCCAAAGCAGGATTACTTAGGGTAGTCTGCAGAGGAATGCATCCAGACAGGTTTTGAAAGTCTCCAGAGAAGGAAACTCCACAAGCCCCTGGGCAGCCTGTTCCAGGTCTCTGTCACCCTCACGGCAAAGAAGTTTCTCCTCCTGTTGAGGTGAAATCTTCTATGTTCAAGCTTATCCTTGTTGTTCCTTGGCTTATTACTGGGCATCACTGAAAAGAGCCTGGTCCCCTCCACTTGACACCCACCCCTCAGCTATTGATAGACATTGATCAGATCCCCTCTCAGCCTTCTCTTCTCCACACTAAACAGCCAGGTCGTTGATAAAGATGTTGAACAAAACTGGACCCAATACTGATCCCTGGGGAACAGCACTGGTCTCAGGCCTCCAAGTTGATTCTGTGCCACTGATGACAACCCTCTGAACTCTGTTGTCAAACCAGTTTTCAATCCACCTCACAGACCAATCATCTATGCCACATTTCCTGAGCTTTTCTATGAGGATATTATAGGAGACAGTATCAAAACCCTTACTGAAGTCAAGGTATATGAGATCCACTGCTCTTCCCTGGTCTACCCCTAGAAGAACATACATTATTTTAAGTGAAAAGAGTATCTGCTCCTTTTTGTTTTTCTGAAATTTTAACCTAATACTCAGGGTGGTTGGGGCCCCATCCCTGGAGGTGTTTAAGGCCAGGCTGGATGAGGCTCTAGCCAGCCTGATGTAGTGTGAGGTGTCCCTGGCCATGGCAGGGGGGTTGGAACTGGATGATCCTTGTGGCCCCTTCCAACCCTGACTGATTCTATGATTCTCTGATATTTGTAAAATCTTGGCTTCTATTGGTCACTGTAGAAATAATTTGCTACCTCTTACACAGTGTTTTGAACACTTATATTAGATGTTATAATATGCTTGCCGTGCTGTTTTGCTGGTACTGCTCAGCAGCACTTACAACTCACCTGCCTGCCTCAAAAGGGATCCTTTATTATCCAAATCTTCTTTTGTGAAACATTGCCTATGGAATGCCTTGCCACAGAAGAGTCTAAATGCAGTGTGGCTTACTATTTCCATAACATCTGTCTTTTCTACTACAGAACAGATTAACAATTATGTCTTAAAGAAACAAAAAGGAAACAAAGCCATAGAGCTCAGCCAGCAGCAGCTAGCTGTGCTACACGTATGTCAGAGGAAAGGGTCTCTCAACACAGTGCAGCTGGTAGTGTTCACACTTTCCCTTCTCATTGTGCAAGAGCATGCTATGTTATTTCTATTACCAAATGATTGTCTGAGGAGGGGGAAAAAAGAGATAGCAAACTCTCCCACTCTCCTCTTTCCAGGCATGCAAGGCTTTTCAATTGTGTTAAGCAGCATAGCAGAAGGATGATTTTTTTTTTTTAAATTAGTGTTTTGTTTCAGCAGTGGTTGCTGATGTGTACATGCAACACAGTTTTAATCAAATCCCAGATGCTGAAGACCTTTCAGCAGTATCTTAGGCAGCACCGTGCAATGCTTATTCTCCTTGAAGTGGCCACTAGGGAGGTACAATTAGCTGTTCCCATGGAGAAGTTTGTTATACTAATAAATAATAAGTAGTGTAGGTAGAGATGGAATCAATTAAAGATATTTTTGACCATCTAATGGTTTATGGGAATACTAAATAATTGAGAACAGGTTTTGACTATGTGTTCCATAAGCATGTTTTCTTGTTACTAAAGTGTGACCACAGAACAAGGAATGCCTGTGAGTCGACAGTCATAAAGATTAACTTGCACCATTCTCTTAAACATCTCTGCTTAGTTGGGGCTGTTCAGTCTGGAGAAAAGAAGGCTCCCAGGTGACCTTCTTGTGGCCTTCGAGGATCTGAAGGGGACTACAAGAAAGCTGGGGAGGGACTTTTTAGGCTATCAGGGAGTGACAGGACTGGGGGAATGGAATAAAGCTGGAAGTGGGGAGATTCAGACTGGATGTGAGGAAGAAGTTCTTCACCATGAGGGTGGTGAGAGCCTGGAATGGGTTGTGCAGGGAGGTGGTTGAGGCCCCATCCCTGGAGGTGTTTAAGGCCAGGCTGGATGAGGCTCTGGCCAGCCTGATGTAGTGTGAGGTGTCCCTGGCCATGGCAGGGGGTTTGGAACTGGATGATCCTTGTGGTTCCTTCCAACCCTGACTGGTTCTACGATTCTATGATTCACCATGAAGCCTTTCTGAAGAGTTAAAATGTAGACAGAAATCCATATGTGCTTCATGCTCAAGCTCCTGCAGCAAATTTCATATTCTTTTTATTTCTTAAAAAAAAAAAAAAATCTAAAAAGATATTTAAAATGTTAGGAAAGCAAAAAGTTGCTGCTGCCTCTGTTTTCATGTGTTTGCTTGAATGACTCAGAATTCATTTGCTTATTTGAGATTGATTTGACAAACTCATTCAAGCCATAGCTTAATCACTTTTATCTGTCTGAGGTAAAAATATTGACATAGATTCAAAACAAACCCAGCTCTACCTGGGTAGGGGGGGAGGAGGGGAGCAAAAGAATTTATTCAGTAGTAGTTGCTGAAGGTAAAATGCAGTAAATATGAAAGCAGATCCACCAGCCCTTAAAGTCTGGTTTGTTCCATTCCAACACCAATGATTTTTTTTAAGGTTTCCCTTCCATTAGAGTATTCACAGATGACTTTATAATAGTTGTAGCTACTAAACTATCTTTTTTCCTTTTTTTTCCTCTTATGTGTACAGAATTTATTTGAAAAGCTCACACTGGCATAGATACTTGAAGCCAGACAGCAGATGAAGCTGTTTCAGGAATGAAGCTAAAGGGAAAATGTGCAGTATGCAAATCCCATAGTTCCTCTTACACTTTGGAACTCCTCAAGGTGTGCTGAAGAGAGGCTGTTGGCAGCAGGCTTCATATAAAAGTAATGAGAATAGTAATAATAATAGCAATAATAATGAGAATAGTAATAATAATGATAATAGTAAAATAATAATAATGATGATGATGATAATAATAATAATAAGGATAATTATAATAATGGCACCAATAATAATAGAAGTCATAATAAGAATAATGGTGGTGATGATGATGATAATAATAATAATAACAACAGTAATGAGGATAATAATAGTGATGAGGATAATGATAAGAACAACAATAATAATAACAATAATAATGATAATGATGAAGATAATAACAACAGCAACAACAACAACAATAATAATGATAAAGTAATAATAATTCCTTATGATGGCAGCAGAAGGGGAATGTCTGTGATTATGACCTATCAAGACATAAAGTCATTCAATGACTGATAATGACTGGGATGGAAATAATGTTTTCAAACATTAAAGAAGAAATTCTACCTTTGTTCATTTGATGAACAAATGTATCCACTAATGAACATTGTGGTTGCACTCCGGGAGGACTTTTAATGAGTTCTTATTAGCAGTTGCAACGAAGTAGCAAAAGAACACAACTTTGAATCCCTTCATTTCTCCAATATAAAACAAATGTTACACACATGCCATTCCCCTGGGAAAGGCCAGAACTGTTTAGAGTAACCAAAGTTGCCATTAATTTTGAAGAAAAAATATTGATTTTTTTTTTCTTTTTTGCTAAAGAGAGAGCTATAAAAGTAGGATAGAGAATACCTTATTCTTTATCTTCAGTCTCCTAAGAAGTTTTTTAAAAACATGCAGAAACTGAAAGCCATTCACTAGGTTTTTATATCAAATGCTATTCATTTAAGTTGCTCCTCCAATCTCTGGTGTTTTTAGGAGACACAGGGAGGTGGAATAATTTGCCATCCAAAAAGACTATAGCTGTGTGCCATTGAAACACTACATCCAACTTTTGGCAAGCTGGATTATATGAGGAGATAGAAAAGAAAGAGGCAAAGTTCTGTGGTCTGCCTCATTCCTATCACACTGTCCCTTTTCCAGCCTTGGTTTTTATTCTTCCATTGGCTTCTCATGGCTTCTAGATGTGTTTTATTCAGTGAATCTCAGTATTTGTAGCTCCTGTTTCCATTTCTTCCTTGCTCTTCCCCTCCCACTATCTTTCAACCATATTTTCTGCATGTTTCATAACAGTCTTCACAATCCATTTCCACATACCTGATCCATATTGTCATTTATGCCAGATTATCCTGAGAGAAAGTCTCTGAGAAAACAAACTATAAAGCCCTGCTAAGTCTCTGCTAAACACATGCATATAACTTTTCAGGTGGTTAAAACAGAATTGGCTTTGATAACAGCAGCAAAAAAATGTTTGCACTCCTTTTTGCTATAAATCAGGGACATGCCAGACCTCCTCAGCTGAGATATTGAGAAGATTATGTCTGCATACCTATACAAATTTCTTTACTCTCCTCATGTTTCTCTGTACATTCTTTTCAGTCTTTTAACAGTATTAATACTCCCTCTCTCGACTGTCTGGCAAGTAGCCACCAGCATTAGTCTTCTAGTTGGGATTAGGAAAGCACTGCTGAAAGGAATCTCCTTGTTTTCCAGTTTAACTTGCTTTGCTCCACACTGCTAAGTGGCCCAGAACACCTAAACAAGGCTCCTTTTGGGTAAAACCTAATGAAGATCATCCCTAGGAGTACACTTTGATTGCTAATTGGTGTTCAGTATATGGGACCAGACTAGAGCTCTCTGAAATTGAATAAGGTCTGGATCCCAGGTCCTCAGCATCAACTAGATTCATTGCATAGCAGTAAACTGTGATTTTATCCCTAGAATCATAGGATCCATAGAATCATGGAATCATAGAATGGTCTGGGCTGGAAGGGACCTTGAAAACTCATCCAGTCCGACCTCCCTGCACTCAGCAGGGACATCCCCAACTAGATCAGGCTGCCCAGGGCCTCCTCCAGCCTCACCTTGAACATCTCCAGGGAAGGAGCCTCAACCACCTCCCTGGCCAACCTGTTTCAGTGTTCCACAACCCCCAGAGTAAAGAACTTGTTCCTAAAATCCAATCTGAAATCTGCTCTGCTCTAGTTTGAAGCCATTGTCCCTCGTCCTGTCCCTGCAGGCCTTTGCAAACAGTCTCTCTCCAGCCTTCCTGGAGCCCCCTTCAGGTACTGCCAGCCTGCTATTAGGTCTCCCCAGATCCTTCTCTTCTCCAGGCTGAACACCCCCAGCTCCCTCAGCCTGTCCTCAGAGCAGAGCTGCTCCAACCCCCTGATCATTTTCATGGCCTTCCTCTGGACCTGCTCCATCAGGTCCATGTCCTTCCTAAATTGAGGGCTCCAGGTATGTACACTGCACTGCAGGTGAGTTCTTACCAGGGCAGAGTAAAGTGGCACAATCCCTCTCCCTCTCCGTCTCCCTCTCCGTCCTCCTCTCCATTCCCCCCTCCCTCTCCTTCCCACTCTTCCTCTCCCTCTTTGCTCTTACTACCATGCTTGAGAGAACATCCTTGCCATTCTCCAGTATCTAGCATGTGATTTAACTCTGAATTTTCATATGTCAGCTCTAAACAAAGGGCCATATAATATTCTGGGGTTCTGACATCTCTAAACAAAGGGCCATATAATATTCTGGGATTCTAACACCATGCATTCAGGAGTTTAGAAGAATTGATCCATCACTTACAATTTGTCTTTTGAATAAATCTGCCAGTCTTTGGTTAGTTTCTCTCTTCAGAGAGCATGTCTAGCCTTTGTGTTTCTCTGGATCAAGGGGGAGAATCAGAGGTAATACTGATGCTATTTGATACATCCTACAAAACTCTGCATTCAGGATCTGAAGGCACAAGAGTCAGATCTTTTTGATGAATCATTTCAAGATCCTTCATGGCTGTACCCCATATAAAATCTATTTTTTTTCACTATTCATTAAAAAAAACCCATATCACTTTAGTTAATCAGTTTTTAAACTCTTGTTTTCAATCCCCATTAAACTTGGTGCGTTTATGGATGGGAATATTTGTGGCAAAACCATTTTGGAGTGAAGGAGTATTGAAAAGAAATTGAATTGTGAACTGGAATGGACGAGTTTTCTCATGCCAAATGTAGTTCCAAACATTCATTTGGGATCTAGACATAAAGCTGTTTGGTAGTGTTGAGCAGAGTAAAACCTCTGCAGTGCATGAATTTATAAAACAAACACTCAAAACCATCCCCAAGTGAGAATCTAGGAGATGTGACAGCAGTAGGATGGAATTCCTGTAGATTAATTGATTTACAAAAGAAAAAAAATAATGTCATCTTTGAGAAATTGTTTATTGCAGAAAGATGATCAAGCAGCTAAGCAGTTTTCTAGTTCATTGCTGTGCAAACACATCTACAAATATATAGTTAACAGCAAAATTGCCAAACCCCAAGTTATTATTTAGATTAGTAATAGATAGAGTCCAGGGAAAAAAAAAAAAAGTGTGGATGAGAAAAACCCAGAAGATAGATTTGGGGTTGAATGGAGCTAATTCTTTAAACTGATGAATTGCAAAGTCATTATTAGTAGAACCTTAAGACTACCTAGACCTCGAGCTGCAACTTATCTTCGAAATACTGTGTCTCCATCTGCTGGTCAGTGCTATATCCCTCTGCCTTCCAGGAGCTGGGGCGTAGTGACCAAAGCCCAGAAGGTTATCCTCTCTTTTTTTTTTTTCATCAGTGGGTAATTCAACTGAAAAGTCTCATGCCCAATACTAAAAGGGCTTTGAAAATGATAGTAACCAAAGAGACATATTCCTTAGTTTGCAGCTTAAATAAACCCTTTTCTTCTGTTGTTTTAAGATCTGGTTTGTTAGCATCCCTATTTTCCTTTCAAAATGGATTATTATTTTATATCTATATCTATATCTATACACACACACTATTGGGAAAAACAATAAAAGTCACTGATTCGATTCATATCTGGAGAAAATTGCAACATATCATTTCAGCAAAATCATTATGAAAGCACTCAAAAAGAAGAGCAAAAATCAGCAAGTGAGAAAGATTAAGCAATTCCAATGATTGTTCAAAATGTGATCGTTTCCATAGAGTGATTCACAGGACCACAGTACATTAGAGGTTGGAAGAGACCTCCAGAGATCATTAGGTCCAACCCCCCTGCCAAAGCAGGATCACCCTGGGGAGTCTGCACAGGAATGCATCCAGGTGGGGTTTGAAAGTCTCCAGAGAAGGAGACTCCACAACCTCTCTGGACAGCCTGTTCCAGGGCTCTGTCACCCTCACTGTCAAGTTTCTCCTCATGTTGAGGTCAAATCTTCCCTGTTCAAGTTTGAACCCATTGTTCCTTGGCTTATCACTGTGAACCACCAAAAAGAGCCTGGCCCCCTCCACTTGACACCCACCCCTCAGCTATTGATAAACATTGATCAGATCCCCTCTCAGTCTTCTCCAGACTAAGCAGCCTCAGGGCTCTCAGTCTCAGTCACAGGGGAGATGCTCAAGTCCCCTAAGCATCCTCGTGGCTCTCCATTGAATTCTCTGCAGCAGGTCTCTGTCTTTCTTGAACTGGGGAGCCCAAAACTGGACACAGGATTGCAGCTGTGGTCTCACCAGGGCAGAGTAGAGGGGGAGAAGAAGATTCATGCAGGTTAAGATATTAGGTAGATCTATTAATAATAAAACCCATGTAAATGCACCTTGACCATAACAAAGGCTCATTCCAAGAGGCAACTGGTAGTATTTCACCTGTAAGAGGGTTGTTTGTGTTTGAATTGGTTTGGATCATCAAAAGCAAAATGTATTCTATTTCAGTAAGTTTAAACAGATATTTTTCTCTGTTGGCAGAATTTATGATGTCAGAGAGAACCTGTACATTTTACCTGTAATGCTTAAGATGCTGCTCAAAGAGGAAGATATTGAAGTTGCAAGTCCTGCTCCATGTCTCTGATTCTGAATGGGAATTTAGAATTAGGCCTTCTGCATCTTCTGGAGGATTTTCAGACCTGCTTTACAACCATCACAGAGTTAACCTGGTTCAACAAATATTCCTTTCTGAAGACTAACAGTACAGCTTCTCAGAGGAGATTTTGCCCCTGCAGTTAGCTATCCAGGCTGCTTGGGAATAAGGGAGACCAATGCACTGATCTCTGCTTGATATAAAACAGACCAAACTTCCATGTGGGTCCTTTAATGGCAGCTGTCAGTCCTAACCAGGTTACTTTTGGGTTACTCATGTTTGCATAAGAGAGCTCCAGAGGAATTACCTCTTAGCTCTTTTTGTTGTTGTTTGCTCTGAGATGCAACATTGTTGTGGTCGAGGGGAGGAATATTTATTAATTACCCTCACAAGAACAATTAATAAACGATAAGGCAAAGGGGTATTAATAAAAATAGTAACCCTTTATTAATGAAATATGCCCAAAAATATGCCAGGCTGCTCTGGCTGCAGCGGATGGCAGGCAGTTAATGATGCTCCTTGCGACGGGTGCTGGCGTGGTTCCTGGGGAAACTGAGGCACGGCACAAGTCTGGTGGCAAGGGGAAGGAGGCTAGGCTTGTGGCTTCTCCATCTTGCTGTGTATGGGCTTGTGGCTTTATTCCAGGCTCTGGACCAGGCACTCGAGGCAGGGTAGGGCAACGCGAGGCGGCAAGGCTGGAAGCAAGGCAAGGGTGACTGCCAAGTCACTTGTATATAAACAAATTGCCAGAGGTCAGTTGGTCCAACAGAGCACTGAAGCTAAGGTGTAGCTGCTCAACGGCAAGGCGTTCTGCCAGGCTGTAGCCATAAAAGGCAGAAGCAAGGACCTTGTATCTGGGGGAGCAGTGATCAGCTTACATGCTGTCACCCCAGATAAACAGCTTGTTTACCAGCCAGGCAGGAGTCCTGTCCCTTTGTTCCTTTTCACAGAATCACAGAATCAATAAGGTTGGAAAAGACCTCAAGGATCATCAAAGTCCAACCTGTCACCCAAGACCTCATGACTACTAAACCATGGCACCAAGTGCCACGTCCAATCCCCTCTTGAACACCTCCAGGGATGGTGACTCCACCACCTCCCTGGGCAGCACATTCCAACGTCTAACAACTCTCTCCATGAAGAACTTTCTCCTCACCTTGAGCCTAAATTTCCTTTCCCTCATTGCCCTGTTTTTTTCTGCAGGAAGGAGGGGAGAGAAAGGGACCTTGTCCAGACATCTTAAGCCCTGTCTGGGTTTTTACTGGGCCATATCATGGCCCTACCATCACAAACATTCAAACTGACAGAATTTTTCACAAACTGAAATTCTGGTTGTCACTGCTGTGGGTCAGTCAGAGGATTTCACTCAGTCATAGGATTTCACTCAGTCATGACTTTCCTCTTAAATAATAGCTTTTAAAAAGCAACAGGGAAAGGTTGGAATAGTATTGCTTTTTTTTTTCTCCTCAGATGCATGAAAAACTCAAAGTTAGTATTAAAGCTTATAGGCATTGTAACCCTTATGCTCCAGTGACTGATTTCAGTGAGACTTAAACCTTCTTTGGATATCTTTATTTTGATTTTTCATTCTGATGTATGATTTGCCCTTGTGCCAGGTCCTTGATGTCAGAATCAGCTTTTGGATCCAATCTTCTGCTGGCATAAGCGACGTGGCTCCATATCCTTTTACATTTATTGCAAGAAAACAACTTATGGCAGTAAAGAGTGTTGTAAGATATAGGAAAAATCAAAAAGCTGTCATGAAAGTTTCCTGAATAATTTTCAGTGCAAAACTCAGCTGAAGCAGTAATGAACTAAAATGTCCCACTTAACAGCTGCTGCAGTTTTAGACAATGAAAGCTGCTGTAGTTTTTCCTTGCAATGAAATTCTGTTTGTGGTGACACTGCTAACACTAATTTCCAACTCTGTCACACCTTGTGTGGAGGTACCAAAATTCCAATTTTTCTGATTGAGAGAGTAGGATACCTAAAGTGAAGTTAACAGTGGTTGGGCTCAATTGTATGTTACAACTCCTTTTTTTTTTTTCATATTAAACATATAATTGAGGTGTTTTATGTACTGTTTATCACTGCAGTGAAAAGGTAGTCAGAGTGAACTTCTCTAGGCTGTTAAACTGCCTCTTATTAGCTTTGAAACTATATTTGCAGCACATTATCTTAGGCTATTTTATTATTTATTTATCTTTTTTTTTTTTTGTATAAGGAAATTTCCATCAAAGCATAGTTAATCTGTGCTGAATTAGATTATAATTGGAGTCCTTATGAATGGGGATTTAAAATGATTCTGTATTGTCATGGAGTAACAATACATTATTGGGGTATTAAAAGTAGTTGGCACCAGGATCATGCCTGAGAGTACATTCTGCGTTAACACTTTGTGCAAAGTTAACTCACTCTTTGTTTGCACATCTTTCTTGCACCTTCTGTTGGAATAAATTGTAGAAATGTCAGTGCATGGAAGGTTTCTTAGCTTTAAAAATGCATCACAGATTAAGATATAGTTTAAGAAAAAGGAGTCTACCCGAAGCCTTTTGAAGTCAATTGAAAGACTGTGACTTCAATGAGCTTTGGATGAGCCCCACAATGTGCTTGCTGCAAAGTAACAGCTGTGCAGGCTTTTGTTTGCAGGAGAATCAGAAGTCTTGCATTTGATGGTTGGGATACAGTGAAAAGCAAAAAAAAAAAAAAAAAAAAAAAAAAAGAAGAAAGATGGAGGCAAAATAATACATAGCATTTCAGAATGGAAACGAATGCTGTTTGTCTTAATTAGAAGATGCATCAGAAGCCTTTGGCTTTCATTATTCAATTGAAAACACTTAAACAAAAAGCATCTGAAGAGGTCAGGATGTTTCTGTGAAGTTTTTTTTTTGGTGGAAGGGCATATAAGCAACGTCTTGCAACCAAAAGGGAATAACATCTTCACAGTTCTTTGATATACAAATGAAGAAGAATGGCAGTTCTAATTCTTTTTTTTTTTTATCTTGTTTTCCTTTAAGATGTACATTTTTGGGGGTGGGGGTGTGTGTGATGTTTTTACTTATTATTTACAGCAGAAGGAGGTACCCATGAGTTAGAACTCAGTTTCTTGAGGGGTTAAATGCAAGTGACTTTTTCATGTCATATGTGATTACGCAGTTGCTAACCTTTAGAAAGAGTTAACAGGGCAAACGTTGGCATACTGCAGTCAAATCTAGGCACAGGGAGTAGAAATAAATGTGAGAAATCAACATTGTGGGATACAATCTATCGGAACAGCTAAATGGATTTGCCAATGGATGCTTACTAAAATCTTGGGTTCATATACATATATGTGCACTTAAAAAAATATATATATATAGTATCACCACATAAAGGTCAGCTACCTCTTGGTTGTCATTTCACAGAATCACAGAAACATTCAGGTTGGAGAAGACCCTCAGGATCACCAAGGCCAACCCAGAACCCTACTCTGCAATGTTCACCCCTAAACCATATCTCCAAGCGCCACATCCAAACCACAAACCACCTTTAAACACATCCAGGCTTGGGGACTCCACCACCTTCCTGGGCAACACATTTCAATGCCTGACCAGTCTTGTCATGAAAAAATGTTTCCTACTGTCCAGCTTAATTTGTGTTCCTTAGTTAGGCTTCTTAATAACAGACCATCACTATATTTATTTTCACTTTTCTGTTGTAATAACTGTCTCCATTATTTCTGTTTCACTCTGCACACAAGACAGGGGAGGAGGCAGTAGCAGTGACAAATGCAGCTGGTTGGCTGTTATTTGGGTTGTTGGAGTATATTTCAGCTGAACAAATTTAAGAGGGAAAGGTTGGAGCAGAAAGGAAGAAAAGTTGAGACACAGGGACTGCTCCCCCACTATCACATCATTCACATCATAGAATGCCTCAACAAAAGGATGAAGACCTATCTGCATTTTTGTCATTGTTACTCTGCTTGAAGGATAGTTTCAGATGCTCCTTGCTGTGACACTGTGAAATGTCTTTTAATTACCAAAAAACCCCTGTGCTCCTGAACAAAATGTACCAGTTCATTCTTCTGACAACATGAATTTTAATGTTCACCCTTAGCGTTTGCCACTTGTTACAGTTTGAACAGGGGACTTTAGCCTAGATCCTGACTGCAAAGGCTGAAAGTAAAATAAATGACCATTGGATGCAAGAGGAAAACAATGCTAAGGTCTATGGAATTCATTGGATTGCTAATGGGATATAGAGAAGAGGCATAAACAGTTCTTGCTCTCTTTTTCTGTTACTTCTGCTTGCAACTTCTCTCTCTTCCGTGGCCTTGCCAGGGGATCTCTGTTGTGACTACTGTGTGAGGTAACAGGAAGGAGGCAGGGAGGACAGGAGGAGGTGAATGATCTCCTGGATCCATCCAGGGGGGTCTGAGAAATTTCTGTGTTGTTTATAAATTGTGAATATATCTCTATTGTACATACATTGTGTATTTTGTACATATTCATTGCATTTCACATTTCTAGAGTTTAGTTGTCTTGTAAATAGAGCTTTATTTGCTTCCACCCCAAACTGAGCAATTTTTTATTTTGGGGGTAATTTTCTTCAAATGATCTGGGGGGGGGGGGGTGGGGGAGGGGAGCAGGGGGATGGTAATTTCAACCCACCACACCACTGCTGTATTTACTGATGGCAGCATATATCCTGTCTCAGTCTGTTGTGTTCATATAAGCAAGCAACCCCTTCTAAACATTCTCATGGATTTCCTGCTTATTATATAGCTGTTTTCTTTATCTTTTGTAGTTAGAGTTTCTGTTTGGTTTCATCAGCTGTGAACTGTAAGACTGAGGCACAAATGCAATCAACCCAGAAAATCTGCCCAGTGAACAGCATTCCTATGAATTTTCTAGGAGCCAGCAGGGTCTATGGACAGTAGAACTGCAGTGGGCACCTTTCAAAGCTCAGCATTTGGCCACAACTGTCAAGCAACTATCAAAAATTAAGAGATGAAAACAACAGGAATCAAAAGGTTTTATACTCTGAAAATGTAAAGGAAAACACTTCAAATCTCCCAGTAAAGGTCTGTTCCTTGTTTTAAACACACAGCAAAGTGTGAGAAATTGTCAGTGTCCAGTGTCATCATGTCCAGCAGCCTACAGATACTTGTTTATTTATATGATATATCTTCCCATTGAGCCTTTAAGTGTTGTGCATGTCTCTCCTAAATTCCCAGAAAACCCTGATACTGCTCAAGACTTTGAACTGAGCTTTAACAGGTGGCATTGGAAGCTGGTGTTGACCCAGATGAGGTCAAGTCAGTTTGCTATGTCTGAAATGTTGCTTCAGCAGTAATCCAGTAAATCCATCTGTAGTTTCTTCAACTGCATTTAAAGCCTATGTCTCCTGGTCCTCAGGTAACTATTCTAGTCCTGAGGCTGCTGTACAGAACAAGAGTTCTAATATTGGCATTGGATAAAAAGACACAGAGCCGTTCTGGAGAATAAAGCTAATGAAGAGCAACTGAAGAACTGAGGCTGTTTAGTGTGAAAAAGAGACTGAGGGGAGACCTCATTGCTGGCTACAACTCCCTGAAAGGAGGTTGTGGAGAGGTTGGTGCTGGTCTCTTTTCACAGGTAATGAGTGACAGAACAAGAGGGAATGGCCTCAAGCTGTGACTGGGTAGGTTTAGATTGGACATCAGGAAACATTTTTTCATTACAAGAGTGGTCAGGCATTGGAATGTGCTGCCCAGGGAGGTGGTGGAGTCCCCAGTCCTGGGTGTGTTTAAAGGTGGTTTGGCTGTGGTGCTTGGAGCTATGGTTTAGGAGTGAACCTTCTGGAGTGGGGTTGTGGGTTGGCCTTGATGATCCTGAGGGTCTTTTCCAACCTGAATGTTTCTGTGATTCTGTGATAGCGAAACCACAGAGCACACCACTGGCACTTAAGTCCAGAAGAAAGTGTTTCCAATGGTGAACTTAAATATCTACACACCACAGAAGAGCAGGGAGAGGTTTCTCAAGTATGATGTTGTTTCAGGTACTTTTGTTCCCTGAATATTCCTTCCGCATTGACTTATCTGACTGCACTTTGGTGTGCAAGGTATTGTAATCCCACTTCTGTGTCAAGTAAAACTTCACCTGATGTTAAAAATGGTACTGAATCCTGATCCTGGATGCTTCAACTTTATGTCATTTTCTTACATTTCTTTGTGGATTGGGTCTTAATATTTATGAACATCCCAGAGTCCTACTGAATTTATGTGATTTAATGCTTACATATATATCTCTCTCCCCACTAAACAAAAACAATATTAATCCACTTGGAAAATAGATCTCACAGGAAAAAATAACCCAACTTTTTTTCTTGTTTAGAGAGCAAAAAAACTAAAAAGGCCAAACATATGCACGTGTGCACACGGTCCAAAACACCTTAGTTTGTTATTGTACATACTTAACAGGAAAACAAAGACAATGACTTCAAGTGTAAAAACAAACCCAACAAACCAACAATGACAAAAGAAAAAAAAAAGCAATAAAAAAGTAATAAAAGAAAAAAAACCACAAAAAACCCCAAGCAAACAAAAGACAAACTAAAGGAAGTTTTCTTTAGAGACATTCAAACATTAAGATCAAAGAAACTGTCTGGTGCTATTACTAAATTATAGGGAGCCAAGACTGTTTTGCAAGCAAGGTATTCACAATGGAATTTCCAATATTTTTTCCCCCCTCCCTGATTCAGTGCTCTAAGCAGCTCATTATTTCAGGTCTTAACTGCAAAGAAGTTTTATCTGAGAGTTAGGCTGGCATTGATAATACATGAAAAAAACCAACCAAGAAACTTAAAAGCACGTTACTACAGCACCTACTTATAGGGAGATATTTATTACATGAAACAAATAAAACTTGTAAAATATTCCTGCTTTTGACATCTTTAGCCATCCAAAGCTAAGAGGAAAAGTAAAAAAAAAAAAAAAAAAGATAAATCTTGATGTGAAAAGAATGTTTTAAAATGTTGTATGAAGAGACTTTGCATTAGAGCTAAGTTTTGGGCTCCTCAGTTCAAGAAAGACAGAGACCTGCTGCAGAGAACCCAAGGATCGTCACAAGGATGTGTAGGGAACTTGAGCATCTGTCCTGTGACTGAGACTGAGAGCCCTGGGGCTGTTTAGTCTGGAGAAGAGAAGACTGAGAGGGGATCTGATCAATGTCTGATAATATCTGAGGGGTGGGTGTCAAGTGGAGGGAGCCAAGTTCTTTTCAGTGGTGTACAGTAATAAGTCAAGGAACAACAGGGACAAGCTGGAACATAGAAAATTTCACCTCAACATGAGGAGAAACTTCTTTCCAGTGAGGGTGACAGAGCCCTGGAACAGGCTGCCCAGGAAGGTTGTGGAGTCTCCTTCTCTGGAGACATTCAAACCCCACCTGGATACATTCCTGTGCAGACTACCTTGGGTGATCCTGCTTTAGCAGCAGTGATCTCTGGAGGTCCCTTCCAACCTCTAAGGTACTGTGCTACTGTGATATCAAAAATGAGAGCTATTTAACATTGGGAATGACCAGCACAAGTTATTTTAAAAAAGTGTTCCAAACACCTTGTGATGCTGTACAAGTTTAGAGTAATGGAAAGGTTGCTTCACGATGAAGAGTGTGGTTCTAATAAGCTCAATAATTTGATGGAAGTACTCAGCCAAGTTTCTCAAATAGGCTGTTTTTGTCTAAACCAAATCTGAATGTGGAGATGCTAATGAAGAGTGGAAAATCTCAGCTTTTCCCTGCACATATTAAAGTAATGAATTAAAAAGATATCTCAAAACTTTCATTTAAATGCTGTGTTTCACAGAGTTTTGGTATTAATGCTGCTATTAAATAGAGCCATTACATGCTTTTATTGTGGATCTGGAAGTTGAGACTGCCTCTCTCTACAGAATGCAACCCACACTTTTAACACATTTTGTAAACATTTGGATTTACCCCAAAACATAGCCTTTACTTTTAAGCCTTCACATGATTTGAAGGTGAATAAAGGTCATGGGCTGAACAATACCAAGCACAGAGTACCAAATGCAGGCTGATGATGACTCCAAGGACCACTGGTGACTGACTTTGGATCTTTTGCATCACACTTCACTTTTAACCAATACTGGACCAATCATTGCAGCAGAACAAGTGCAAGACTTACAGAGCTCCTACTACGCAATATTTAACTTTCTGTTAACTCCCTTCAGCCATTTTGTAGGATTCAGTTCAGTCTTAGAATACCCTCTTGTTTTCCTAAAAAAGGGATCTCAGCTGGAGAAGTTCTTAAGTAGTCACTTCTCTTTTTGAAATAATATCCATGGTGAAACCTATGATCTCTACCTCTGGAAGATGTTCCTATGACTTTTAACTGGTAGCTAAACCTTTCTAGAATCACAGAATCACAGAAACATTCAGGTTGGAAGACTCTCAGAATAATAGAATCATAGAAGAATCAGTCAGGGTTGGAAGGGATCACAAGGATCATGCAGTTCCAACCCCCCTGCTATGGGCAGGGACACCTCACACTACATCAGGCTGGCCAGAACCTCATCCAGCCTGGCCTTAAACACATCCAGGGATGGGGCCTCAACCACCTTCCTGGACAACCCATTCCAGGCTCTCACCACTCTCATGGGAAAGAACTTCTGCCTCACGTCCAGCCTGAATCTGCCCACTTCCAGCTTTATTCCATTCCCCCTAGTCCTGTCACTAAGGATCACCAAGTCCAACCCAGAACCCGACTCTACAAGGGTCACTCCCAAACCATATCCCCAGGCACCACAGACAAGAAGCTGCTGACAGTCATATGAAAAATATTTACAAATATTGACATGTTTGATACTGAATGCAAAACAAATAAAGCCTTTTGAATTTTAAGACCTTTTTAGTTTCAGTTCCAGTGAAATGTCAGTTTTCTCAGTATTCTAAACACCTATCAAACCCAACAGGACAAGTGTACATTATTGCAGCAGGGTAGTGCAGCCTTGCTCAGTTCTCCTTTGCCAAGAGAAGGAGAACTATTGTTGAGAGAATAAATTTCCTGCCAAGTTTTCTCCCAGCTTTTTTCTTATGTTTATTCTCATGCACAATCTGAGTTTTCTAACTGATGGGACAGATGAAAAGAGGTACATTGCTGAACACAGAAAATAGAGTAAAGTATTGTGGAGGGTTGAAATTACCCCCCCAGCTAATTTGGAGAACTACCCCCCAAAAAATAAAGTTGCCAGAGAAGTTCAGTTCAGGATGGAAGCAAACGAAGCTCTACTTACAAGCAAACTAAAATCTAGAAATATGAAATGCAAGGAATATGTACAAAATATATATACAGCAGTTATATATATTTAATATTTATAAACAACACAAGGACCCCCCTGGACAAACCCAGGGGTTTACCAATAGCTTCCCCCTCCCCCTTCCCTCCTGTACAAGGGAAAAAAGAAAAGAGAAGAGCAGAGAGCAGCTTGTTAGTACTTAGCCTCAAGAAGGTCAGCAACAGCCAAGCAAAAGCCACCAGCTAGTATCAGCCAGAGCAAAGAGCCAAGAAAAGAGAGAAAATAATTTATACAACTAACTTGATGTTAGTTATCAGCCCAATGGGATTATTCAGACCTTATCATTATTTACCCTTTTACATCCAATGGTAATTTATTTACATTCTACCACTTTCTCCTCAAGATCTCTGGAAAATTTCCTAGGCACCAGCCTAAAACTGCCACATGCATGCAAACCTTTGGCACTTTCTTTGATTCTGAAAAGAGTTGAAATGAATTGCAAAGGGCAAAAAAATTGACTCTTCCCCCCATGCACTTCGTGGAACACTTCTTTCCCTGTGTTATTTGTAGTACTAAGTATTTGGATCAATGCATTGCTAATTAGAATCTGACTCTGGAAGGCTGCAGCGTGCTTCTCAATGATTCATGTGTTTGCATTGATTTTTGCATAAAAGCAAAATCTGGCTGTACTATTTAGCACTTAGAAATTGGTCCTCGATGAACTATTTGGAGCTTAATAGGCTTGATAATACTTGGAAGCTCATTATTGTGTTTTTATCATTATTTCTTGGATGAAATTATATACATACACACATATGTATATATACACAATGCTCACACTTACATACGGAGCTGGCTTAAGCCAAAAGCAAAGGTAGGCAGCAGCTCATGGCAGCAGACTGTACGTGGCATCTATGCCAAAGATGGGGCCTGGCTTTCTAGGCTGAGCAGCAGATCTTTGTTTCCTGCTTGATACAACCATCTTCCCCTCCTGCTGTTGCTAGCACTGAGTCAACAAATGGGATCTATCCTTGGGATGTGCAGCTTCTTAAGGGAACGTGTGGCAGTTTTAGGCTGATGCCTAGGAAATGTTCCACAGACTGATTAGCAAAGTGGTAGAATGTAAATAAATTACCACTGGATGCAAAGGGAAAATAATGATAAGGTCTAAATAATCCCTTTGGGCTGATAACTAACATAAAGCTAGTTGTATAAACTAACTCTCTTTCCAGCTTCTTCAGTCTAGCAAATACTAGCTGGGACTTTTGCTTGGCTGTTTCTGACCTTGGCTGCCTTTCTTTGTTCTGGCTAAGTACTCAGAAGCTACTCTCTGCTCTTCTCCTCTTTCTCTTGTCCCTTGTGCAGGTGTGTAAGGGGGAGGGAAGAGAGGAGGGAGCTGTTGGTAACCCCCTGGTTTTGTCCAGAGGGGTTCTTGTGTTGTTTATAAATTACAAATACATGTCAACATTGTATATTTTGTGCAGATTCATTGCATTTCATATTTCTAGATTGTAGTTTTGCTTGTAAATAGAGCTTCATTTGCTTTCCAACTGAGCTGGTCTGGCAGTTTTGTTTTGGGAGGTAATTTCAACTCACCACAAAACAATAGTCACTTTTCTGCCTGTTTTTCCTTCAGAAAGGCTTAAGAACAAAACCCTTTCTGACACCCATCCTTTCCAATGCTCTGCTGCTGCTCATCCTTCCTGAAGCAGCCTTATCTTTGTGGAAGGACAGGATACCGCAGGCCTTCCTAGCAGGGAAAGGCTAGTAGAAGAGGACAGGTGCGTAGGTGACAAGTGAAGGGTGGCAGGTGGAAGTGCCAGAAAAGTGAGGAAGAAAATTACCCCTGGAAGGGACAAGTTCTCAGAACAGCAGGAGAAAAGAGCTGTCACGGCCCTGATCCACCACCCCACCTCAGCCTCTCATAGCTTCTCCAGCCTTGTTAGCCTTCTCAGTCACTTTGCACCTGGAATATCATGGATCTTCCTTGACCTCTGAGTTGCTAGCTCTAGTCTTACTCCATAACCCCCATTCTCTCCCCCCACAACCCATCTGTTCTGTCCGCTGAAGCCTGTGCTGAATCTTTGCAGCCTCTTTCTCCCATCTGCTGTGACCCATATCGCTGCTTCCATAAAACTGATTCTGCCTACACTGCTGAGAAACCTGCAGCTGAGTTAGCATATACAGTATAGATTGTTGGTGTCATATGGCCTATATATGCATGTGTCTATAAATAGATTTATTGTCTGGATATGCAGCCAGCAGTTCAGCCAAGGTTCCTATGAACATGCTTACCTTTGTCTCCATCAGTACATAGAATATAGATTTCAGCACCAGCTGAAGTTCTTCACAAAACTGGGCAACTAATATCCAGATCACAATCTCACAGTATAGCAGAGGTTGGAAAGGACCTCAAGAGATCATCAGGTCCAACCCCCCTGCCAGAGCAGCATCACTTAGGGGAGTCTGCACAGGGATGCATCCAGAAGGGTTTTGAGAAGGAGATTCCACAACGCCCCTGGGCAGCCTGTTCCAGTGCTCTGTCACCCTCACGGCAAAGAAGTTTCTCCTCATGTTGAGGTTAAATCTTCTCTGTTCAAGTGAGATATCTCTCCTTGTCTTATCACTGTGAACCACCAAAAAGAGCCTGGACCTCTCCACTTGACACCCACCCCTCAGCTATTGATAGACATTGATCAGATCCCCTCTCAGTCCTCTCTTCTCCAGACTAAACAGCCCCAGGGCTCTCAGTCTCTCTTCACAGGGGAGATGCTCAAGTCCCCTAAGCATCCTTGTGGCTCTCTGTTGGATTCTCTCCAGCAGGTCTCTGTCTCTCTTGAACTGGGGAGCCCCAAACTGGACACAGTATTCCAGCTGTGGTCTTAGCAGGGCAGAGTAGAGAGGTAGAAGAACTTCCCTAGACCTGCTGGACACCTTTCTTGATACATCCCAGGATCCCATTGACTCTCTTGGCCACAAGGGCACATTGCTGTCCCATGCAGAACTTGCTGTCCACCAGCACTCCAAGGTCTTTCTCTGTGGAGCTGCTTTCCAGCAGGGCAGCCCTAACCTGTCCTGGTGCCTGCTGTTATTCCTCCCCAGATGTAGGACCTTGCACTTGTCTTTATTAAACTTCATGAGGTTTTGGCTGCAGCCAGCTCTCAACCTGTCCAAGTCAGAGGGTTAGTTACAGGATCTGTGTCTAAGATTCAGCTTCATTCTCAGTCTATGGACATATTTGTGGCTATTGATGATCTTTGCTTCCTACTCCATGTAATGAATATTGAGAGCAAGTTTTTACACTAAACTGCAAAGTTCACCCTGACTATTTTATCAAAGCTTCATTTAACCTGGTCAAGAGATGGCTGGAAATTTGTTTTATTCACTCCATTTTTTCCAGCACTTCTTTACATTTTGTAGTATGTAAGTGTATATTTCTTCAGGAAAAAAGATTTTTCAGTTTAAAAAACTTCCACCGCATCTGAACTCTTCGAAAAGGATTGTGATCAGATTGACCATTTGGCAAATCTTTGCATCAAAATGCTAATATTGCAGCGAATCCAGATTTAGTTTTCAACATTAAAATAATTTCTGCCTATTCCTTGTGACTCGTAGAAAACCTGCACTAATCCAGAACAGTACCAATTAACTACAGACATCCAACTGTAAGAGCTACTTTAGCAGACAGGTGGAATTGGACTAATTATCATACAAGGTTACACAGAAAGAAAAAGGACCTGCAGTCTCTCTAGGAGAATTACAAGCCTGTGACGGCCCCCTCCCATCACTGCAATTATCTCCAAATCACACCTGCCAAGCTGTAGGGAAGCATTCCTATGGTTTGTGGTTGAGAACAGAGTCAGGTAAACTGTTGTTTTAGTTGGATTAAAAAGTCCTCTGTACCCCCAGCTGTTTCAAACAATTCTGTACTGTAACTGTTTCTGCAGTAAAAGAGGTGATATCACTAGAAAAACAACACATTAGAATCTGGCCTTTCAAAAAATTCTTTTTATTACTTATTAACAACTTGTAGTCTGAGATAGCATTGAAAGCCTTCAGCCTCAGAATGATTCTTACCATCACAGTTAAACTGAGATGCCTTTCCATCCAGATTTAAGAAGGGAGTTCCTCTGTTGGAGGAGGAGATCTAGAGAGGGATCTGAAGAAGCATTTGTGATCATAGAATCATAGAATCAACCAGGTTGGAAGAGAACTCCAAGCTCATCCAGTCCGACCTATTACCCAGCCCTATCCAATCAACCAGACCATGGCACTAAGTGCCTCATCCAGGCTTCTCTTGAACATCTCCAGGGATGGTGACTCCACCACCTCCCTGGGCAGCACATCCCAATGGGCAATCACCCTCTCTGTGAAGAACTTCTTTTTAATATCTAGCCTATGAGCTGAACGTGCTCAGTTTGTAGGCAGGACCTTCACATGGTCATTCCACATCCCAGGTTTGAATCCTAGCTGCAGGGTCCAAGTGGTACCTTATGGAGAGCCAGCACTTCAATGTTAAGCACTGACACAGTGCTTCTAGAGATCTAGAGCTAAACCATGGGATGAAAGAGGTGAGATTTATATTTGTGGTCAGAAGGTGGTCTAAGGCAGATCTGGAATCTGAGAGCTGACATGCAGACAGTTACTATTTAATTACCCTAAAGAAGAATTATCAGAGGGAAAGTGAAAGACAGGAAAGATTAAAGAACATTGTCCTTTGAGTTGCTCTTGAAAAAATAGAGAGATTTCATCTCAATTATTTTTAGTACATTATCAAAACCCATTTTCATTTAAACACAGTTATCTTCAATACATTAATTTGTTTTACAGTGGTATTGTACATACTGCACTGTTAATACAGCATTAACCTAAATATAAACATTTGTGTGAACTGAATCCATGATGTTAGCAAATTTTAGAACCAATCTTACATTAGATATGATCTAATCATCTCTGTTATGTTGACTGACACCTAAAAATTAGTTTGTTTCTGCCATTAAGCTGTTTTTCAGGGATTCATATCAGAAATGGTCAACAGAAGCCCAGGAATGTTATTGAAAAAAAAAAAAAATCCTTTCCTCAGTTTTTGTGCTACAAAGTTAGTCCAGATAGAAAAGAACATCTAAGTCAAAGTAGAGGCTGGTCCTACATAATCACAGAATGTTCCAGGCTAGAAGGGAGCTCCAAAGCTCATCCAGTCCGACCTCCCCGCAGTCAGCAGGGACATCCCCATTCTCCCAGGCAACCAGCACCAGAACAAGAGGACACAGTCTCAAGCTGCGCCAGGGGAGGTTTAGGCTGGAGGTGAGGAGAAAGTTCTTCCCAGAGAGAGTGGTTGGCCATTGGGATGTGCTGCCCAGGGAGGTGGTGCAGTCACCATCCCTGGAGGTGTTCAAGAGGGGATTGGACGTGGCACTTGGTGCCATGGTTTAGATAGTCATGAGGTGTAGGGTGACAGGTTGGACTCGATGATCTTTGAGGTCTCTTCCAGCCTTCTTGATTCTATGATTCTATGATTCTAGATCAGGCTGCCCAGGGCCTCCTCCAGCCTCACCTTGAACATCTCCAGGGAAGGAGCCTCAACCACTTCCCTGGGAAACCTGTGCCAGTGTTCCACCACCCTCAGAGTAAAGAACTTCTTCCTAACATCCAATCTCAATCTGCTCTGCTCTAGTTTGAAGCCATTGTCCCTCGTCCTGTCCCTGCAGGCCTTTGCAAACAGTCTCTCTGCAGCCTTCCTGGAGCCCCCTTCAGGTACTGCCAAGCTGCTATTAGGTCTCCCCAGAGCCTCCTCTTCTCCAGGCTGAACACCCCCAGCTCCCTCAGCCTGGCCTCATAGCAGAGCTGTTCCACACTCCTGATCATTTTCATGGCCCTCCTCTGGACCCTCTCCATCAGCTCCATGTCCTTCCTCTATTGAGGGCTCCAGAGCTGTACACAGCACTGCAGGTGAGGTCTCAGCAGGGCAGAGCAAAGTGTCAGAATCACCTCTCTGGCTCTGCTGGCAATGCTGCTTTGGATGCAGCCCAGGATGTGATTTGCCTTCTGTGCTGCAAGCTCACACTGCCTGCTCCTGTCCAGCTTCTCATCCATCAGCACCCCGAAGTCCTTTTCCTCAGGGCTGCTTTCTATCACCTCATCCCCCAGTCTGTATTGATAGTGAGGATTGTTCTGGCCCAGGTGCAGAACCCTGCACTTTCCCCTTGTTGAACCTCACGAGGTTCACCTGGGCACCACCTCTGCAGGCTGTCCAGGTCCCTCTGGCTGCCCTCCTGTCCCTCTGGAGTATGGACAACACCACACAGCTTGGTGTCATCTGCACACTTGCTGCTGGTGCACTCAATCCTACTCTCTATGTCATTGCTAAAAACATTAAACAGTACAGGTCCCAGTAAATTTTATCATTTATAGTATCTTGTACTGTTAGCAGGCCTTATAGATGACTTTTTGGTGTGAGTTTTTTCGGTTGGTTCTTGGGTTTTTTTTTTTTGGAGGGGGTGAAATTGCTGAAAAACGTACTCTTGAAAAAGTGACTTGTAATGTAGGGTAGAGAGGATGAAGCACTGTCATCATAACTCTTTTGACAGGTCTCCTAAGAAGGAATTATGTCCATTATGATATTTGAGTTAAAGAAGTCCACCACAGCCCAAGGTGAGAGAGCAGTTAAGCAGTGTGAACATGAAGGCTCCTGTCTTCACTCACTTGTCCTAGCTGTACCTAGTGAACCTATGCCTTAGCTCTCTTCTCTTTGAAAGATGAGAAAGGTATAACCTTCAAATGGTCTGTATGGGATCAGCCATTGACTCAGCTTTGTTCTATTGTTGCTCCATGGACATATGAAAATTCAGGGTTGTGAGAGTAGCCATAATCATGTCCCTTATATCTGAATCTTAGAGATACATTTACAAGGCAGATTGCAGTGTAGTAGAAAGGTAAATGATTTTTAGGAAGTCACAACCTTGCTGCAGCAGATGTCAACCCTCCAAAAAAGGAAAAGAAAACTGGCAATGGGTTCCTACAAACTTTTATCCTTGCTTTGAACTGTAAGCAAGGTTTTAACCAGGTCTTCATTTATCTTTCTCTACATCATTCCTCTTTCAATGAATCACAATTGCAGATAGGGTTTTACCAAGTATTTTGGGGGGTCATTTCTTTTCCAGATAGTGTGGTCATAGGTTTTTTTTTTTTGTTTTTTTTTTCCAGACAAAAGTTTAACCTAATTCTGTCACAGTTTTTCTTTCTTTCTTTTCTTTAAGGGAGAGAATGTAATGGCAAGACTGGAAAACTGAAGCAGGGGGAGATGTGCTATTCAAATACATTTCTTCCTCTTCTCCCTCTGCATGCGCACAAAAATCCATATTTTCCTCTTGAATCCATGCTTCAAACCTTTGTCCTTAGGTTAGGCCACACCTTGAGTCCTCTGTCCAGTTCATCCCATCAATTCAAGAAAGATGTTGAGATGCTGGAATGTGTCCAGAGAAGGGCAACAAAGCTGGTGAGGTGTTTGGAGCACAGCCCTGTGAGGAGAGGCTGAGGGAGCTGGGGGTGTTTAGCCTGGAGAAGAGGAGGCTCAGGGGAGACCTCATTGCCATCTACAATTACCTGAAGGGAGGCTGTAGCCAGGTGGGGGTTGGTCTGTTCTCCCAGGCAACCAGTGACAGAAGGAGAGGACACAGTCTCAAGCTGCAGCAGGGGAGGTGTAGGCTGGATATGAGGAAGAAATTCTTCCCAGAAAGAGAGATTGCCCATTGGAATGTGCTGCTGGTAGAGTCACTGTCCCTGGAGGTGTTTAAGAAAAACCTGGATAAGGCACTTGGTGCCATGGTCTAGTTGATTAGATAGGGTTGGGTGATTGGTTGGACTCGATGATCTTGGAGGTCTCTTCCAACCTGGCTGATTCTGTAATTCTGTGATTGATTCTGTGATTCCTCCATCTCTGGTCCTCCAGGCTTTCAGCTATTCCCCCCTGTTGCTCAAAGTATGTTTACACTTACTCCTTCCAGTCTGTGCCCTCTTCATGACAAAGCATGTCAGAATAAGCCACAGCTCTACCACTTCTTTGTGTGCATACAGCCTACCTGATACATATCCTCTGAAATGTATGTGTGTAGGCTTATGGGAAAATTAATAAACCAGAAATTAAAACTGACAGCTCTGAAATGATATCCTACCCTTAGCATATGGACTACC
Source organism: Indicator indicator (assembly GCF_027791375.1). Lineage (NCBI taxonomy): Eukaryota > Metazoa > Chordata > Aves > Piciformes > Indicatoridae > Indicator > Indicator indicator. Next base: position 31,030,819 of record NC_072020.1, read on the forward strand.
CCACACGAGCACTTTACAGGATTTCTATCAGGATTATGGACAGTAACTCAATGGGGGATAACTTCTGAACTATATTCCTAAATCTCCTTTGACAGGTTTTGGATGCTGCATAATTCTTACAGCATTACAATGTCACACCAGTGATGCTACAGTCATCATTAAGATAGTCCTTTCATTCCTAGTGCTAATTTCGTCTTATAATTGCTTTTGCAGTGAAATTTCCTATGCTTTTTCTGAGCAGACAAATGAGCTTCCTTAAAAAAAATTAAATGCTTCATTCTCCACCAAGGCATGCTTTGAAGATCCAGTTTCCTCAGAAATAGGCAGCTCTATCTGGAGAGAAAAAAGCAACAATGCTTTGTGCTCTGAGCACTAATGATTTACACAAACTACAGAACCATTACAAAACAGAAAATGTTAGGAAGTGAAGATGTGCAAACAGCATTAATTTTATTAGAACTCTATACTAATTTACTTGCAGTATTCATATACTTGCAGCACACATCAAGAATCTCATATCTTCATGGAAGGAGTGAAAGATTAGGGCAGGTTTAATTCTGTAAGATACAGAGCAGACTCCTCTGCTGTCTTCTTCTACATTCAAATTCTAGACTAGTGGTGAAGGCATTTTCTTGGGATATGGAAATGATAGCAGTTTAACCTGGAATACTTGTCTGATGGTGAGTCTGGTTGCCATGTCTTGCAGCTGTTGCCACTTTGCAATCCTTGTAATTTACTGTTCTCCTCTTGGAAGTACCAGAAGTATGAGGATGGGGTGAATATCAAAGTCTTTCATCCAAAGCAGCCATGGCCCTAAGTGAGAGCAGCAGGCAACTTGAAGTGAAGGAGAGATTGCTTACTGTGGAATGAAAACACACTCTTCCTTTCTACATAGCTCTAATTATCTAAGCTGACTTAACTTCTCTGGTTGTATTTATACAATCACCCTCAACAAATCAAGTATTGCACTGGTTTCATGTAAGGACAGTGGACAGTCTTTGAGCTTTGATAACTGTTTATATCACAGAATCACAGAACAAGAAGACCCTCAGGATCACCAAGTCCAACCAATATCCCTATTCTACAAGGTTCACCCTTAAACCATATCCCCAAGTATGGTTTGGAGTCACATGCAGGCTTGGTGACTCCACCACCTCCCTGGGCAGCACATTCCAATGCCTGACCACTCTTGCCATGAAAAAATGTTTCCTAATGTCCAGTCTAAACCTACACAGTCGCATATTGAGGCTGTTCTTTCTTGTTTTATCACTAATTACCTGGGAGAAGAGACCAGCACCAAAGTCTCCACAACCTCCTTTCAGGTAGTTGTAGACAGCAATGAGGTCTCCTCTCAGCCTCCTCTTTTTCACACTACCCAGCCCCAGCTCCTTCAGTTGCTCTTCATCAGATTTATTCTCCAGGCCCTTCACAGCTTCCTTGCCCTCCTCTGCACTGGCTCCAGCACCTCCACATCTCTTTTGTATTGGGGTGCCCAAAACTGGCACACCCAAGGTGTGGCCTCACCAGAGCTGAGTACAAGGGGACAATCACCTCCCTACTCCTGCTGGACACAGCATATATCTCATATGTAAGAGCTCTTTGCTGATATGAGCTTTCATTTCTACTTCTGCCACTTCTGTAAAATGCACCCTGTATGTTCAACAATTCCTTGTGCTCAATGCTTGTGCTCCAGATAAAGGTTAGAACCAGCTTTGTGGGGTATAAACTGTGCTTTGTACCACTTGGAATACCTTCATTCCAAAGTGTGCACCTCTATGATTGCTGAAATATTCTAGAAACATGGGGTTTGCCCTTTTGGAGACAGTTAGTTGCTTTCAAAGTTGCTTTCATATCTACTTTCAAGCTATATGCTTTTATGATTATAAAATAGAATTTGTTCATCACTCCTGATGGAATAATTTCAAAGTTGGTAAAATAAATATAACTAGGCAATTGTGGCAGTTTTAAGCTGATGCCTAGGAAATTTTCCACAGATCTTGAGTAGAAAGTGATAGAATGTAGATAAATTACCATTGGATGTAAAGGGAAGATGATGGTAAGGTCTAAATAACCCCATTGGTCTGATAATTAACATAAAGTTAGTTGTATAAATTAACTTTTTCTCTTTCTCTTCTCTTCACTCTAGTAGATACCAGCTGGTGCCTTTGCTTGGCTGTTGCTGACCTAGGCTCTGTTCTTGTTGTGGCTAAGTACTAACAAACTACTCTCTGCTCTTCTCGCTCTCTTTTCCCTTGTACAGGGTGGTGGGAAGGGAGTTGAGAGGGGGAAGCTGTTGGTAGCCCCCTGGTTTTGTCCAGGGGGAGTTCCTGTGCTGTTTATAAATTGTAAATATATGTAAATATTGTATATTTTGTACTTATCCATTGCATAGCATATTTCTAGATTGGTGTCTGCTTGCAAACAGAGCTTCATTTGCTTTCCAACTGAGCTGGTCTGGCAAATTTTATTTGGAGGGTAATTTCAACCCACCACATCCTTTAATACAGACAACTTCCAATAAGTGTCAATTTCTTTGTGATGGTGAAGCCTTTGTGCTGCATTAAAGTCCAAACTGCATTCAAATCTGAGCTCAAGTAGAAGGACTGAGTGAGAGTGAGAATGAAATGCAACCTCCTCAGGTGGCATGAAGTACCTGAAGAACCAGTTCACAGAAACTACATCCAGCCTGTGCCAAGAAGTGACTAGAGGAGATATCACACAGCAATGGAAACACTGGCTTTATGTTTCTGTTCAGAGCAACTGGCACAAAGAGTTTCAATGGGTTTTGGCTGCCTGCAACATAGTCTGCACCAGCCCTGCAGGAATTCTTGTTGATCACATGTGTATATAAAGTACCTCAGGGATCAGGAGTCCCTCAGGGCTCAGTCCTGGGACCAGGCTTGTTCAACATCTTTGTCAGTGCCATGGACAGTGGCAGTGAGTGCACCCTCAGCAGGTTTGCTGATGACACCAAGCTGTGTGGTGCAGCAGACAGGCTGGAGGGAAGGGATCCATCCAGAGGGACCTGGACAGGCTGGAGAGGTGAGCACAAGCCAACCTCAGGAGGTTCAACAAGACCAAGTGCAGGGTCCTGCAGCTGGGTTGAGGCAATCCCAAGCACAAATCCAGGCTGGGCAGGGACTGGCTGGAGAGCAGCTCTGGGGAGAGGGACTTGGGAGTGCTGGTGGAGGAGAAGCTCAACATGAGCTGTCAATGTGCACTTGCAGCCCAGAAAGCCAAGCAGAGCCTGGGCTGCATCAGGAGAAGTGTGGCCAGCAGGGCAAGGGAGGTGATTCTCCCCCTCTGCTCAGCTCTGGTGAGACCTCACCTGGAGCACTGCATCCAGTTCTGGAGCCTCTATTACAAGACGGACATGGACGTGCTGGAAGGTGTCCAGAGAAGAGCCACCAGGATGAGCAGAGCTCATCTCTTGATGAGATGAGAGGAGCTCCTCTCTTATTAGGACAGACTGAAAGAGTTGGAGCTGTTCAGTCTGGAGAAAAGAAGGCTCCAAGGTGACCTTGGACCAAGGCCTTCCAGTATCTGAAGGGAGCTACAAGAAAGCTGGGGAGGGACTTTTTAGGCTATCAGGTAGTGACAGGACTAGGGGGAATGGAATAAAGCTGGAAGTGGGGAGATTCAGACTGGATGTGAGGAAGAAGTTCTTCCCCATGAGAGTGGTGAGAGCTTGGAATGGGTTGTGCAGGGAGGTGGTTGAGGCCCCATCCCTGGAGGTGTTTAAGGCCAGGCTGGATGAGGCTCTGGCCAGCCTGCTGTAGTGTGAGGTGTGCCTGCCCATGGCAGGGGGGTTGGAACTGGATGATCCTTGTGGTCCCTTCCAACCCCGATTCTATCATTCTATGATTCTACTTCTTACCTTCTAGCCTTGTTTTCTTGTGGAAGTGTTTTTGAACCCATGTGAGGGAAAAAAAAATAGTGGATTTTCAAAGATATGAGATATGGCTCATCACAAAACAATGGAAGTGGCATGTAGAGGGTTAAGGGAATGATGAGGCAAAAAACTGCAGTGCCAGCAGAATTCCCCAAAGGGTAAACAAAACTCTTAACTGTTGCAAACAATAAATTGTCAATACCTTGTAGAAGCAGTGGATAATGAAAAGTTATAATGCCTATAGTTAGTACCCTCTTTAAAAGAATTTACACAGGATATGAAATTAAATTCTGTGCACAGTTCTCTTAATTTGCCCTTAATTAAACAATACTCCATAAATGGTGCATTCAGTGACCAAATGTTCAGAGACAGCAAAATGGTGGGTCCCAAGCCATTAGGAATGAAATAAAGTCAGTCCCCTGAGAGCCTGCTAGAATCTGGTCTATCTAAGTGACAACTGATGGTTTAGGAAAGATAATTAACTTTGCAATTACAAACCGCAGCTTTCACCAATGCTGCTTCTTTCAGTCTTATCTTCTAAATGTCCCAGTATTTTTTTTTACAGTGCAGGAAAATGCTTTTTTAAAAATGTTGAGTTCATGGGGATTAATGTTTTCTACACCAATGTTGTCTCAATGCTTTACTTTAAATGTTTCAGATTGAAAAGTATAGGTGAAGTTGTTGTACAGATTACAAAAAAAAAATATCATAATTGTTATGACTGTCAAGATTTCTTCCTTTAGAGATAAAAGGATAAAAGGGGCCTCCTACAGCAAACAAGCTTCAGTTTTTCCATTGGTAGTCAAACCCCAGACCCAGGAAACCTAAATTCAGTTTGTTCTTTAGCCATGTAAATTGAAATTCTCCTCATCATAGGGAACATCAGTTTTAACCTGCCATCCTGATGACAAAAAATACTTGCATTGAGTGGGGTTTTCTAGTTGGATCCATATGTCTATACCCTTGATTATCTGTACCATAATGTCTCCTAGCATGTAAATTAGTGTATTTTCATGCTGCCATACGTGTCATGAAATCATAAAATACTGCAGCATGCTTATACTTACATGTACAAGGATTGGTGGTTTTGGTGGCGGGTTGGTCTGGATGATCTTTTGAGGTCCCTTTCAGCCCCTAACATTCTGTGATTCTGTGATATGATATATTAGGGGATTCTGGAAAAGCTTACCTTAGATTGTATAATATTATGTTTATTTGTAATGGTTTGCTGAGACTGTAGATGTCTGTGTACTGAACAGGTTTCCAGGTAGGTGTAGGAAGAGGTAAGTGAAAGACAGAATCAGGACCTAAATTTAATCACAGAATCACTGAATCAAAGAGTGCTAGGGGCTGGAAGAGACCTTGAAAGCTCATCCAGTCCAACCCCCCTGCCAGAGCAGGATCACCTAGACCAGGTCACACAGGAACACATCCAGGCAGGTTTTGAGTATCTCCAGAAAGGGAGATTCCACAGCCCCCCTGGGCAGCCTCTTCCAGTGTTCTGTCACCCTCACAGGGAAACAATTCTTCCTTCTGTTTCCATGGAACTTCCTATACCTCAACTTCCACCACCGTCCCTTGTGCTGTCATTGGGCATCACCCAGCAGAGCCTGGCTCCAGCCTCTGGGCACTCACCCTGCACATCTCTAGCAACAGCAATGAGGTCACCTCTCAGGCTCCTCCTCTCTAAGCTAAAGAGCCCTCAGCTCCCTCAGGCTCTCCTCAGAAGGAAGATGTTCCACTCCCCTAACAATCCCCTAACAATTCTTGGTGGCTCTTGACACTCACCCTTCACATCTATATAAACATGAATGAGGTCACCTCTCAGTCTCCTCTTCTCCAAGCTACAGAGCCCCAGCTCCCTCAGTGTCTCCTCATACAGGAGAGAAATGAAAAATCTATTTGTGACTCTGTTGTGAATTCACATGTAATATAATGTAGAGTTCTGGAAAAGGCTTCAGGAAATCCCAGCTTTCAGAGAGTAGACCAAGCTAGTTTGACGTGCTACAAAGGCAGAATTCCATACATTGATTTAGTAGCTGAAAGTAACAATTTAGACCCTGCCCTCATCACACCAACCTCCAGCTGCAGACTGGTGCTGACTCCTGGTGACAGGTTCTACTGTAGGCAGCACAGGTTCTGGCACTGTGTTTGATGGGATGTCCCATGAAAGTCTGCTGCTCTACCCAGCTCCTTATTTGACTTGTGGTTACAATACATTTTGAGGTTGATTTATCTATGTCAGCATAATAAGTGATAAAGACATTTTCCTCACACTCCTTGTGTTTGGATTGGAAGTTAATTGGAAAATTTATCTCAGTGCACGTGTACAATCAAGGATACAACACTTCCACACCTCACTCACAGACTCTGGATGTAAGAACAAATTATTTTAAATAGAATCATAGAATTGTCAGGGTTGGAAGGAACCTCAAAGATATCCAGCTCCAACCCCCCGTGCCATGGTGTGGCAGTTCAGGCTGGATGCCTCCTGTTGCTGCCACAGCAGTTACACCTGTTCTGGTGTCCCCAGTGTCCAACTCAATCAGGTGGACACAGGAATCAGTGTATTTCTACTCATAAATCCTGTACCCTATCAATCCATCACAAAGTCCTTCTCTTCCTCTTTCTTCCCTCTCTGCTCCCCCGGGAGATGCTTCCCTATCAGGTAACGGTGGGAGAGTATCTCAAAGCCTCTTAGTCCTGTGTAGACCTAAAGCCAGGAGGAGAAGGGGGGAACAGTCTCAGACCTGGCCAGCCTGAGACCAGCCTGGCAGGTGGGGGGGGGGCGGGGGGGGGGGGGGGGGGGGAAGAAAGAGCCCTAGGGGTTTTGGGTAGACCCTCAGATGGGGAGAAGGGAAGAGTTGGGAGGCCTTTGGGTGTTGTATAAGGTCTCTGTATGCTTTGAGACATCTCTGTCACTATGCTTGTAGTGTTTTGTAGTTTCACCAATTGCTTTTCCATTTAAACTTTCCATCACTCTTCAGTCTGTTTGTGTGAGGATCATTCTTTTGTCCTTCTCGGGGCAAGAGAGGATCTGTCTGGCCTCAAACCAGCACACATGGGCAGGGACACCTCACACTAGATCAGGTTGCTCATAGCCACATCCAGCCTGGCTGCAAAAACCTCCAGGGATGAGGCTTCCACCACTTCCCTGGGCAACCTGTTCCAGTGTCTCACCACCCTCATGGGGAAGAACTTCACAGAATCACAGAATAAATAAGGTTGGAAAAGACCTCAAGGATCATCAAGTCCAGCCTGTCACGCAAGACCTCATGACTACTAAACCATGTCACCAAGTGCCACGTCCAATTCCCTCTTGAACACCTCCAGGGATGGTGACTCCACCACCTCCCTGGGCAGCACATTCCAACATCTAACAACTCTCTCCATGAAGAACTTTCTCCTCACCTCCAGCCTAAACCTCCCCTGGCGCAGCTTGAGACTGTGTCCCCTCGTTCTGCTGCTGGTTACCTGGGAGAAGAGACCAAACCCCTCCTGGCTACAACCTCCCTTCAGGTAGTTGTAGACAGCAATGAGGTCTCCCCTGAGCCTCCTCTTCTCCAGGCTAAACACCCCCAGCTCCCTCAGCCTCTCCTCACAGGGCTGTGCTCCAGACCTCTCCCCAGCCTCCTTACCCTTCTCTGGACATGTTCAAGTATCTCAGTGTCCTTCTTAAATTGAGGAGCCCAGAACTGGACACAGCACTCAAGGTGTGGTCTAACCAGTGCTGAGCACAGGGCAGAATGACCTCCCTGCTCCTGCTGGCCACACTATTCCTGATGCAGGCCAGGATGCCATTGGTCTTCTTGGCCACCTGGGCACACTGCTGGCTCATGTTCAGCTGCTGTCAACCAGTACCCCCAGGTCCCTTTCCACCTGGCTGCTCTCCAGCCACTCTGTCCCCAGCCTGTAGCACTGCATGGGGTTGTTGTGGCCAAAGTGCAGCACCCAGCACTTGGACTTATTAAATGCCATCATGTCCTAACATCCAATCTGAATCTACCCATTTCTAGTTTTGCTCTATTCTCTCTAGTCCTACCACTCCCTGACACCCTAAAAAGTCCCTCCCCAGCTTTATTGTAGCCCCCTTCAGATCCTGGAAGGCCACAAGCAGGTCTCCTGGGAGCCTTCTCTTCTCCACACTGAACAGCCCCAACTCTCTCAGTCTGTCTCCATAGGACAGTGATGTACTTCTCTCTGGCAAAGCACCCTTTCTGTGAATCGTGTCATATATCTCCTGTTACAGTGGTCACATCTGTACAGCTCCATGTTTGCCATTTATATATGTAATTAACCTTAGAAAAGCAGAGAAAATACTGTAGTAATAGTCTGATATTTAATTACAGTACTTGTAAGTGGCAATTTTCAAGACTTTAATGACCAGCAGTGTTAGTACAACATGTAAATCTGCAAATCGTCAGGGGGAGGGATGTTATTACTGACATCTCATATATATATATATATATTCTGTTTCCTTAACTAATCTTCCTTCATGAATATGTTTAAAAAAAATTAAAAATTCAGCTGTCTTGTATGTCATTTTGTCCAACTTGTGAAGTGATATACACATATGCTTCACCACAGAGAACAGTTCCATCATATCAGAGGGTTTTAAGGTAGTCTGAAAACTTCTGTGAAAGGAATTGTTGCCTTCAAAATTCCTGGTGCTGCCCCCACTGATATTTATGCAGGCCTCTGGATGGTGGTTGGTTGCATTTGGTAGTTGCTATTTGCATTTCACATCTTTTCCACAGTGTATGTGATGCAGTTCTCTAGAATGCCACCTTTAGTGAGGGATGTAAAATTCTTGTGGACGAGCATCACTCAAGCTGCAGTACTATTTCCCTGCCCTTCAGTGTTGATGAGACAAGGAACAATAGTTTCAAACTTGAACAGAGAAGATTTCACCTCAACAGGAGGAGAAACTTCTTTACAGTGAGGGTGACAGAGCCCTGGAGCAGGCTGCCCAGGGGGGTTGTGGAGTCTCCTTCTCTGGAGACTTTGAAACCCCACCTGGATGCATTCCTGTGCAGATTCCCCTGGGTGATCCTGCTCTGGCCAGGGGGGTTGGACCTGATGAACTCTTGAGGTCCCTTCCAACTTCTGATATTTTGTGATACTGTGATGAGTTGGAGGAGGAGGAGTATGGTAGTAGAGGAGTCAGTAAAGACTCTTCAAAAGTAGCAGAATGTTTGCATTTTTCACAGGCTCACAGGATGTTAGGGGGTGGAAGGGATCTCCAGAGATCAAGTTCAACTGCCCTGCCAGAGCAGGACCATAGAGTTTAGCACAGGTCACACAGGAATGCATCCAGACGGGTCTTGAAAGTGTCCAAAGAAGGAGACTCCACAACCTCTCTGGGCAGCCTGTTCCAGTGCTCTGTGATCCTCACAGGGCAGAAGTTCCTCCTCATGTCGAATTGGAACCTCCTGTGTGATCCTCACAGGGCAGAAGTTCCTCCTCATGTTGAATTGGAACCTCCTGTGCTAGAGTTTCTATCTATTGTCCCTTGTCCTATCCCAACTGAGCAGAGCCTGTCCCCTCCCTCTTGACCCCCAGCCCTCAGATATTTAGAAACATTGATTAAATCCCCTCTCAGTCTTCTCTTCTCCAGACTAAGCAGCCCCAGGGCTCTCAGCCTCTCCTCACAGGGCAGCGCTCCAGTCCCTTCAGCATCCTGATAACCCTCCCTTGGACACTCTCTCGAGTAGATGCCTGCTTTATTTATTTAATGCACATAATTATTGTCAAGAGTGGTCTGATTTTGGTTTTGTTTTGTAGTTTGTTTGTTTTTTTTTTAATTAAAAACAACTTAGGAATTGAAATGGTCTAAATTCACCTCAGGTTAATAAAAAAAGGAAAATTTAATACATCTATAGGAAAATACAGTTTATACATCTGGATTCTTATAAATACAAAGAGGGAAGATGATGCCATTTAAAAAAAGAATTAACTTTAGTTCTTGTCTATGGTCTTTCTGCAAATACTTTTCTGTGTGCTGTAGCAGTGTTAATTCTAGATTCTGGTTTAGACTGATGCTCCATATGGATTAAAAAATAGATAGCAAGAGATAGATTCAGGTTTTCAAAATCATCAAATGATTTGAAAGAAAAGTGCTTCACAGTGTTAAATTCCAACAATTTGATTTGGCTGTAGTTGCGGAATCCTGGTATCAAACACTGAATTTCTTCAGAAAGGAAAACTTTATCTCCACCTTTTTTTTTTTTTTTTTTTTTTATGATGTGTGATCCAAAATGCCAATCATTGAGAATGGAATACAATTATATTCACTAATATGTCTAAAATAGAAACTCTTGCTGTCAATATATACTCATTAGTACCGAGCTGCAAATGAATTCTGGAATTGTGCTCTTATTAATTAGGTGGCAGACTAGAAAACTTCCTTGCTTCTGCTTAACCAGATGGAGGGACAGTGGGTGTAATGACCTATGTTGGGCCTTCCTCAGGGGATTCCTTTGGGTTTTCTTGGTGTCAGCATAGGTCCCTCTTCTGTTTGCCATTCAAAAGAAACAGACCCAAGCTTACACAAGTGTGCACTCAAATTACATTCAGAAAAAAAAAAAAGACATGGTAATTTTGTTTAGTTTTAAAATTACTTATGCATCATTTGCTCCCCTTAAGAGGGACTTGGGCACACAGATGCAAGATGGAATGGATCTTTTAGGAAAAGGTAAATCAGTCTTCTTTCTTTTCCTCTTACACTGTCCTACACAGTCTGCCACATAGTCCATCAACATACAAGGATTCAGTTTCAAAACTTTTTCATGTCTTTCACTATTTTTTTACCCCATGAGTTATTGGCAGTTCTATGAAGCTTCAATGATTCAAAAATGGACTTTGTGGGGTGGGGAGAAGCTCATGAAAAGCCCTTATTTTCTAATTGACCCTATGTATTGTAAACATCTGTCAAGATACTCACCAGGGCAAAGTCACCCCTCTACTCTGCCTTGGTGAGACCTCACCTGGAATATTGCACTCATTTTGGGCTCCCCAGTTCAAGAGGGACAGGGATCTGCTGGAAAGAGTCCAATGGAGGTCTATGAGGGTGTGATGAAGGGACCAGAGCACTACTCTATGAGGAGAGGTTGAGAGCCCTGGGGCTGTTTTAGTCTGCAGAAGAGAAGACTGAGAGGGGATTTAATAAATGTTCCTAAATATCTGAGGGCTGGGGGTCAAGAGGGAGGGGACAGGCTCTGCTCAGTTGCAGCCTGGGATAGGACAAGGAGCAATGGAGATAAATTCCAGCACAGGAGGTTCCACCTCAACATCAGGAGGAACTTCTTCACTGTGAGAGTCACAGAGCACTGGAACAGGCTGCCCAGAGAGGTTGTGGAGTCTCCTTCTCTGGAGACTTTCAAGCCCCATCTGGATGCATTCCTGTGTGACCTATGCTGGATTCTCAGGTCCTGCTCTGGCAGGGGGGTTGGACTCAATGATCTCCAGAGGTCCCTTCCAACCCCTAACATCCTCTGATCTGTGATCCTGTGTATTTTGAATTTTATGAATCTAAAATCACACATATAAATCATATAGTATCTATATTGTGATACAAGACTTAAAAGCTTGCTGTTGTGCAATGACATGTTTTCTCATTCTTATACCCAAAGCCATCAGCTTGCAAATAAGAAGATATTTCTTTTGTATTTATTTCTTGTGGGTGCTTGTAAATTTCCCTCTGTCCTGTCCCTTTCAGGAGATGTGAAGAGATTTCTTTTTCCCTCCTTTCAAAAACTTTGTGTGTGTGGTGGGTTTAAATTAGCCCCCAAAATAAAGTTGCCAGACCAGCTCAGAGGGAAGCAAACGAAGCTCGATCTACAAGCAAAACTACAATCTAGAAATATAGAATGCAATGGATATGGGCAAAATATACAATATTTACATATATTCACAATTCATAAACAACACAAGAACCCCCTGGACAAAACCAGGGGGCTACCAACAGCTTCCTCCTCTTCCCCCCTTTCCCCCTGTACACAGGACAAGAGAAAAAATGAGAAAAGTAAAGAGCAGCTTATTAATACTTAGCCACAACAAAGAATGCAGCCAAGGTCAGCAACAGCCAAGCAAAAGCCAACTACTATCTGCTAGAGTGAAGAAACTGAAAAGAGAGAGTTTGCACAACTAATTTTATGTCAGCTACCAGACCAATGGGATTATTTAGACCTTATCATTATTTTTCTTTTCCATCCAATGGTAATTTATTTACATTCTACCACGTTCTTACTCAATCTGTGAAAATTTTTCTTAGGCACAGCCTAACACTACCACAGTGTGCTGATTATTAAACCATTAAAAATGGGGAAAAAAAAGAGGTTTGTTTCAGAAGTATTGAGCGTGGCTCTAAGTGAAAAAAGAGAGCAGATGAGTAGTAAGCAAGGTGCTATTTTTACATAAATTCCTTTTCAGAAGAAAGTTGTACTTCATGCAGTTTTACAGGTATAATTGTAGCAGTAGTGTTCTGCTTAGGCTGCATGTTCAGATGATTCCAGGTGAAGACAAAATGAGAAGACTCATATTGCAAAGGCAAAAGCATTAATTGCCTAAGCAACTAAGCAAAGCACTAAGCACAAGCAAAAGCATAAGCAGAGTCAAAAGTTCCATCCTACTACTGTTACATAGTCAACTTACCTACTTTTCTAACACAGAGCTGTCACATCCCAATTGGCTATCCTTTTACTGACATGGGTCAAAGCACAGCACACAATAGGTTAATACTGACAAAGAAGCTTCTCACCATATCCACTTCTGCCTAGTCTTTCTCTTCAGTTACAAGGTGTTTACATTCTTTCCAACTCAAAGACAACACATAGCTTTCTCAAAAGTGTTCAAAGGTTTGCCAGCATGGACATGCTGGAAAGTGTCCAGAGAAGGGCCATGAGGATGATCAGAGGGCTGGAGCTCCTCTCCTATGAGGACAGACTGAAGGAGTTGGGGCTGTTCAGTCTGGAGAAGAGAAGGCTCCAAGGTGACCTTCTTGTGGCCTTCCAGGATCTGAAGGGGGCTACAAGAAAGCTGGGGAGGGACTTTTTAGGCTATCAGGTAGTGACAGGACTGGGGGGAATGGAATGAAGCTGGAAGTGGGGAGATTCAGACTGGATGTGAGGAAGAAGTTCTTCCCCATGAGAGTGGTGAGAGCCTGGAATGGGTTGTCCAGGGAGGTGGTTGAGGCTCCATCCCTGGAGGTGTTTAAGGCCAGGCTGGATGAGGCTCTAGCCAGGCTGATGTAGTGTGAGGTGTCCCTGCCCATGGCAGGGGGCTTGGAACTGGATGATCCTTGTGGTCCCTTCCAACCCTGACTGATTCTATGATTCTATCTTCCTACATACAAGCATGGCTTAATGAGCACCTGCCTGGGGCCAGCCTTATCAACTTTGAAGTCCTCTGCAAGCTGAGGGGAGAGAGACCATCCTAGCTGTTGGACTCTTTCAGAATAATGCAAAAGGGCATGACTCCCAGGAGATCCATTTTTCAGATCCCTACATAGTAGGTCACTTTCTGAGGCTGACAGAAATAGTGAGCGTACAAGGTGCTGTCATCTGTCATGTCTGCCTGTCATGTTCCAAGTTGGATAAAATAAATTTCAATCTGCCCTTTTAACATTTTTTTTAAAATTTCCTTCTATTATTTTGCTTCTTTTGAAAGAAATGTGAGAAAATATGCCCTGGTGAACTGTTAAGTCCCAGAGAGTGCTAACCTTTCAGCCTATAATGCAAGTTTCTATTTAACATTTAATGGTTTCTCAATATTTTTGAATACTTGTCAGTACAAGACTTATGAGGGCTTTAAGTCCTTAGCAGTGTCTGAAGGACCACTTTACCAGAAGCTAAATAAATACATTAATGTGTTCTGCTGTGCAAAGTAGGTTCAAAATAATATGCATGCAGTAGATAATGGAAAGATGTTGACATTCTTAAGGTTATGAACATGTCTGGAGTTATCCTTATTGTAAAATTGAGGATCATGAAGTACAATGTCCCTGAAAATCTTCCAACAGCATCTTTCTCATTTTACTAATTGCTGCAGCACTTGAGATCTCCCTGTGATGGTTTTTCCCCTGCACAAATGAGCAAGCAGAGGCCCTAGAACCTCTTAAAACAAAAAAAGGCAGATGTGTTAAATAAAGAAAATTTGTATGGGAACTAGAGTAGGGGTATTGTAGCTTCTCTAGGTGACCTTTTAGTGGGTTGAACTGAAGGTGCAACTGTTTATTTGTGCTAATAAATACTTGTATAAAATCCTTTTATTTTTTTTTTGACACCCTATTTCCCAGTGCTGGGATTCATGTATGTGTGCTGTGCTGGATGCTGTGGAATGGCTTTGGCTCTTAAGGCCACGTGTTCATCTTGTGTTTCTCAGTGTTTTTGTACAAGGATGAGCCTCACTTCTCTTCAGAAATCTTATGTAATTCTTTTTGACTTTTCTGATAAGTGTTTACCTTCCCTATTCTCATTCAAAATGCTTCATTTCCTTTGTGTCTTTGTTTTGTTTCTTTTTCTATTCTTTTTTTTTTCCAAAGAAAAGGAGCAAGAAACAATCTGCAGCTTCTACAACAAGCAACAAATTATTCCTGTCACTGCCCGCAAATCATAGAATATCTGCTATTAGTTTTGTCTTGTCCAGCAATAAATTAAAAAAAAAAAAAAGGAAGAGGCATAAAAAAAATTGCTTAGAAGGGAGTCACACTGCAGTTAGGAACTCTGTATGCAAAAGCATTTTGTTAGAAATCAAAACTGTAGAGTTGTTGATCAAACTATAGCTCCTGAACATCCTGAACATATATATTTGGCCCTCACAACAGTGATTGTGGTAAAACCAAATTCAGGTAAACCACTCAGAATATTTTTAGAGGAGGCAACCAAAGAGGCAAGGAAGGTAAAATCTGAATACATCTCAGTTCTGACCATTGTGGTGTCTGTAAAGCTCTCTGCTTATTGACATCTGCTACTTCAGGATGTATAACCACATTTGCATCCCCAAGGCTGGTTTCTCTGCTGCCTGTTTTGAAACCTCCTACAGAAAAACTGCTAAGGACATCCCACCTCATGTACTCATAGCAAATTATAAGGAGTAAGGATATATCTCAGACTGAAGGTAAAAGTCTTCTTTCCTGGCGACTTTCAAGACACATCTGGATGCATTCCTGTGCAACCTGCACTAGATCCTAGGTTCCTGCTCTGGCAGGGGGGGGTTGGACTCAATCTCTGGAGATCCCTTCCAACCCTAACATCCTGTGATCCTGTGAATAATGTCACCTACTTAGAGAAACAGAAAAACAAATGCCTTTCAAGTGACTAAAGAGAGTATTCTTAACCAAAATTATAACCAAACTCATTATTTTCAAATTTACCCTTGAAATTTTTAAATCCTGACATGGAAAAATCAGCTTTGTTCTAGCAAACTCTTATATGATCTATCATGTGCACAGTAAAAAACTCCAGCAATGGTAATGATTCAGCCTATTGTGACTGAAATAGATAGGAGGCTGGAAAGCTTTGTTCACAGCTGCCAGAGGGCTACCCGAAAAAGTGATGATGCATGATAACACAGAATGGAGACACCACTTTTTAAACATAGATTGCTTAAGACTGCATTTTAGTTCTTGTGTTTGACAGCCCAACAGGCTTATTGAGGTAACTTTTTTCCAATAGCAGACAGGAAAAATTCACCTTTCTATATCCTCATCTTGAGTTGGAAGATTCATCATAGATAGGTAAGATGGAGAAAATACTTTGGAGAATCTAAGTATTTAAGAATATTTTTAAAAGAAGATTGAGTATCACTAATTACATCAGTGCATGCATGACAAACAATTCTATTAAATATTCTGTGAAATTTGAGACTATTTCCAAGACTTTTCTCTTTGAAAGAAATTATTCTTTGCTATAGTAATCTGTGTGGAATATGGAGAAAAAAACGTGAATGGCCTGAGAGAAGAACTTTGAGAAGAAACCTTTCTGGAATGTTTTCTGTTATGGCATCTGTAAATAACTATTGTACTATGGTATCCCCCCCCAAAAAATCATACAAACCCCTAAAGCCTGGAAAACTGAGAATTGAATTTTTCTACTGAGGATATTCATGGATGTGAAGTCCAAAGCCTGTGTCCAGTTTTCTGTTGACTTGCATTCTTACCTTATGCAATGTGCCAGTAACACTACATATTTATCCACTTTTTGTTGGTTTACCCTGTTTACAGAATCACAGAATTGTCAGGGTTGGAAGGGACCTCAAGGATCATCCAGTTCCAACCCCCCTGCCATGGGTAGGGACATCTTCCACTAGATCAGGTTGCCCAGAGCCACATCCAGCCTGGCTGCAAAAACCTCCAGGGATGAGGCTTCTACCACTTCCCTGGGCAACCTGTTCCAGTGTCTCACCACCCTCATGGGGAAGAGCTTTTTTCCTAACGTCTAATCTAAATCTGCCCTCCTCCAGCTTGGATCCATTCCCCCTAGTCCTATCACCACCTGACATCCAACATCTTAGAACAACAATGTAATGATACTGCATAGATCCAAATGACACTGCATGGATCCAGAGCCACGAGGGTGATTAGGGGACTTGAGCATTCCCCCTGTGAAGAGAGGCTGAGAGCCCTGGGGCTGTTTAGTCAGGAGAAGAGAAGGCTGAGAGGGATCTGATCAATGTCTATCAATAGCTGAGGGGTGGGTGTCAAGTGGAGGGGGCCAGGCTCTTTTTGGTGGTTCACAGTGATAAGACATGGAACAATGGATTCAAACTTGAACAGAGAAGATTTCACCTCAACATGAGGAGAAACTTCTTTCCAGTGAGGGTGACAGAGCACTGGAACAGTCTGCCCAGCGGGGTTGTGGAGTCTCCTTCTCTGGATACTTTCAAACCCCACCTGGATGTGTTCCTGTGCAGACTCCCCTAAGTGATGCTGCTCTGGCAGGGGGGTTGGACCTGATGATCTCTTGAGGTCCCTTCCAACCTCTGATATACTCTGATACTGTGACACACAGCTGTGAATTTGATAGGCACAAAAGATGCAACAAAAAAAAAAAAACCCAAAACTAAGAAAAACCTTGGAAAACACTGACTAATGCTGGAAGCAGTGATCCTCAGAGTGGTGTTTTACATTAATAGCAGTAACTCCTGTGATGTGTTGCTCACTGTGCCATGCTGTGTTATTAGTTCACCACTTAGATCAATTAAACTGCAATTCATCTCTTAATGTAGGAAACTTGAACTGGAAGGCTTCAGTGATTTGTCTTGCAGTTTCTCTTCTCTATGTTTATTGCTGTGACTCACTTGATAGATATACTACATCTGGTGGCTACATCCATATGCCTAAAAAGTTCCTAGGTATTCCTCCTGCATTATAGCTATACCTTAGATTGAGTTTTGCAGTTGTGTAAATGATTTTGCATTTTTAGTTTTGCCTGATTAACTTACTATGACAAAGCAGGGCTGAATGTCCAGGAGTATCAGTGACATTCAATAAGTACTGCTGGGCTGATTTAGTAAACAATTTGAGTAACAAAAGACAGAAGATAATGGCAGAAAGATTTTTCACAGGATATTTGAATTAGATTAGTATAAGGCAGGTGGCTATGTTGCCTATGAAAGGAGGTGATGGCATACAACAGAGGACCTGGTGAGGAGAGGAGCAAAGTTAAGTACTTGTTTTCCTGTGATAAGGGGCAAGGATACCAATGAAGGGAATATGAGGAAGCCTGAAGGAGTCTGTGCAAGCTAGAGGCATAACTTGCAAACAAACCTATATGTTTGTTTTGATGCATTACCCTTCCATTTGCAGTTTGAAAGAGATGAATGAGAGAAACTGAGTTCAATTATTCATTTGTCTCTCTGTGCTTTATATTCTTACACCTCATAGCTGAGGCCTGCATTGAACACTCCAGGCTGAACATCATAGCAATGTAGAGATCTTGTGACCTCTTTTAGGGCATATTTGCTCCTCAGCATGTTGTTAGCATACAGTTTCACTTGAAGTGCATGAGAGAGATTGCCACAGTCATCCTTGTCACACTTTCTTTCAGCACTTAGCCAGATTACTGCCTGGCATTAGCAGGTTGACAGACTCCAGGATCCTGGGAATGTTGCCTTTTGTGAATACATCAAAATCTTCATTAGTTCTCCAGAAAATATAAAGCACTATGGATGCCAGCTTTGTGACAGTAGTATGCACATCTCAGCATCTGATCTGTGAGACATGCCAGATTCCAGGGCTCAGTCTGGGATGGAAATGTCTGCTCCCAGTCTAACCATGGAGTCCTGTGGTTCTTTACAGGTAGCTCCTGGCAGCTGTCTGCTCAGTCAGTAAGCATGTTCAGTAAAGCTATCTCTTGCCAACAAGCTTTTTTCCTACCTGTCCTTCAGCATTAGGGACAAGTGCTACTTCTGGTCTGCTTTGTCCTATTCCTCTGTACTCATAAGGCTTAGAAAAACAAACAAAAAGAGCACTATTCTTGATTTCCCACAACTCATACTTAAAATCCATGTTGATGCTGCTTAAAGGTGAAGTATTGCTTTTTTAATTTCATCTTTCTGCTTGACTCTGCTATTACCTGAAGCGTGATTTGATGAGGAGGACAGCTTTAATTGGTGAAGAAAAAACTGCAGGAGAGTTTTGAAGATGAGGTGCACCTCTGGAGGCAATATTGGGTCCACAGCTACTGGACAGCTTAGCAGTGGGAAGCTTGTGATAAGAATAAATAAATCACAGGCTGTGAAGGCAAATGGCCCTACAACAGATGGTGTCACGTGAGACAGAGAATGAAGGTGATTTGACCAGCAGGGATTGGAGTATGACTATAACAAGAAAAGTGCTTTGTAGAAGGTTTATAATAATAAACACATAAAGTGGGCAGAAGAATTAAGTCTACCTCCTTCCTACCTCTCCGGACTTTTGACTGTCTCCAGAGAGTCAAGAGCACCACAGTAAAGAAAGGAAAGTAATGAGAAGAGCTCTGGTTGAAGCTTTAGCTATGACTCTAGCAACAGCCTTGAGAGTATGAAACCCACTATATCTCATAAGATTAATAAATTGAATGCCAAAATGTGCTCAGTGTTCAGCAGCCTCTGAAATTGTTACAACAGCTGGAGAAGGACATTGACATGGTCTACATCACTAGGGATGTGGGTTTAGATATCCAGGTGTATCACAGTACATTAGAGGTTGGAAGGGACCTCCAGCAATTATCAGGTCCAACACCCCTGCCAAAGCAGAATCACTTAGGGTAGTCTACACAGAAATACATCCAGACAGGTTTTGAATGCATCCAGACAGGTTTTGAATGTATCCAGAGAAGGAGACTCCACAACCTCTCTGGGCAGCCTGCTCCAAGACTCTGTCACCCCCAAAGTTTCTCTTCCTGTTGAGGTGACATCTTCTATGTTCCAGCTTGTACCTCTTGTTCATTGGCTTGTTAGTGTGCACCACTGGAAAGAGTTTGCCCCCCTCCACTTGACACCCACCCCTCAGATATTGATAGATGTTGATCAGATCCCCTCTCTGCCTTCTCTTTTCAAGACTAAAATTATATTACTGATTACCTGGTCTTGACAATTTGTGACTAGCAAATATTTACTGAAAACTTAAATTAGGGTAATAAATTGCTGTCTTTTTGGCACATATTTTTTCCATAGGCTGTGACCACGTAAGAGTAACTTGAATGCACTAGAGACTGCTCTCTAGTAGTAGGGGAGACTGGTATGAAAATGCTTCAGTTATACTAATTCTGTGTTCTTATCCTTCAAAACAAGGTGGCTGCATGAAAACTTCTACCTGGTACCTGGCTCTTGCTGACACTAGGGAATTCTAGTTGTAGAATTCTGGAATGGTATCTTCAGTGGACAGTGCATCAGTCAGGTTGTGCAGACTCATGTCTCTGACATTTATGATACAGAATTTCTGCAAGATGGGGAAAATTTATTTGAGGTTGTAGGTCCTTTTAAAAAAAGTGTCTAGATATATAAGACAAGGAACCTGAAAAGTAGCTGTGTATTCAACAGTTTTATTCCCTTTAAGCTGGCTGCTGTAGTTTGACTAACCACCATATATCTACTGATTCACAGGGTGTCTTCTTATGGATGTTCTTTAAATAAAGAAGCACCTGCTCTTTTATAAACACTGAGACATTCAAATCTTTTGCATGTACCACAGGCAAATACTGTTGCATTTTAAACTGAAATACAGTTGCATAACTTGCAGAAGGCTGAGTGGCAACTCAGTGGCATTTCTAGTTATTGGAATATTTTTTTTTCTGCTTCTCTTAGCTGATACCCAAGGAAATGTCTCCCTTACCATAGCACAGTCAAGCTTGGAGCCATAATATGTTCATTTTCTAAGGTATTTGCCTGCAGTGACCAGTCTGCTCAAACTGATTTTCCTTCCCTTCCATCAAATACTCACTGCAGTTCTTGTAACTGTGTCTGACACTGGGGATATCTGGCAACCAGTTTACACACTCACTGGTTTGCATAAGGGGAGGAGACAGGACCACAAAGTGGCAGCAAGTATGCAAAGAACTAATTTCATGTTAGTTCCCCCAGGTAAGAGATTCTTTCAAAAGAGATCATTGAATGTACCTGTTTCATAGTTCAGTCACCATTGTCTGATACCCAATTGCAAATAAAGCATCTGTTGTAAGCAAAACCAATTTGGGTCTTCCTCTGTAAAATGTTAGCTGGATTGAGGGATCAGGTAGCCTCCTTCCTTACAAGAATCACTAGAGGGAACCATATTGTTGAAAAGAGAAAATAATTAGGACAGCAGAAAACAGGCAGCATGCATCTCAACTGCAACTGTTCCTGTGTAAACTCATCCTATAAAATTATATTACTTTGCTTATCAAGCAAGCTTCTTTTCAAATTTAATCACCACCTATATTACTCTGACTGTATCAACACCTGTGATTGTTATATTCTAAATGTTTACCAGCTCATACAAGCTTGAATTCTTATCACTCAGGCAAAAGGATTAATATGCCAAAGCCAGGTGAGTGGTTTAAGGCATTTTAAAGGAAAAGGCAACATATAGATAGACTTCATCAATGCAGTATTTAATCACAGAACCACAGACTTGTCAGGGTTGGAAGGGCCCTCAAGGAACATCCAGTTCCAACCCACTTACATGGGTTTCTTCAGTTTAATTACAGAATCACAGAATCAGCCAGGTTGGAAGAGACCTCCAAGATCACCAAGCCAAACCAATCACTTAACCCTAACTAATCAACTAGACCATGGCACTAAGTGCCTCATCCAGGCTTGTCTTAAACAGCTCCAGGGTCATCGACACCACCACCTACCTGGGCAGCCCACTCCAAGGGGCAAGTTCCAACCCACTTACCCACACTCCCTATAGTGTGAGGCAGGGACACCTCACACTACATCAGATTGCTCAGAGCCACATCCAGCCTGACTTTAAAAACCTCCAGGGATGAGGCTTCCACCACCTCCCTGGGCAACCTGTGCCAGTGTCTCACCACCCTCATGGGGAAGAACACCTTCCTAACACCCAATCTGAATCTACCTTTTTCTAATTTTGTTCTATTCCCCCCTAGTCCTATCACTCCCTGACACCTTAAAGAGTCCCTCCCCAGCTTTCTTGTAGCCCCCTTCAGATACTGGAAGGCCACAAGAAGGTCTCCTCAGAGCCTTCTCTTCTCCAAACTGAACAACCCCAACTCTCTCGGCCAAGCCTCATAGGAGAGGAGCTTCAGGCCTCTGATCATCCACATGGCCCTTCTCTGGACGTGTTCCAGCTTGCCCATATCCCTCTTGTAATAGGGGTTCCAGAACTGGACACTTTACCCCAGGTGGGGTCTCACAGGAGCAGTGTAGAGGGGGAGAATCACCTCCCTCGACCTGCTGGCCACACTTCTCTTGATGCAACCCAGGATACAGTTGGGCTGCAAGTGCACACTTAATGCTTACTTTTGTAGTAGAACAAACACTGAAAAAATCACTAAATGTGAAGCCAATGGCCAAAGACTAAAACATGTTGCAAGGATGCCTAAGACTTGTCATAACCCAGATAATAGCAAGCCACAGGAACATACAGAAGTAGTCGATATTTTAAACTGCATTTATATACAAGTAATCTTCAGAAAACTTCATGTCATTCTCTACAAATAATATCTCCTTGCTTGGGTCAAAAAAAAAAAAAAAATTAAGTGTTAGAAATGATTCTAAAAGAAACATAAACCAAAGAAGAAATACCACTTTTGGAATGTTACACATGCATTTTTTATCAGCATCTTGAACAGTCCAAAGAATGCAACAAAAGTCCAAATTCAGAATTGAGCTAAAGAGGTACAGAGGTACAACAGAATGGCTACAGGTATGGTGTAGCTGTTGTTTGGTGATATACTAGATTGGGCCTCTTGAGCTTGGAGAAGTGTGTGGGGAGGATGATAAGAAGGATGCCAGAAAAAACACATTGAATATTAAAAAGATTCTCATTACTTTTTTTTGCAGCACAATAAATTTGCAGAATTTGATGAAATTGTAATCTGGCAAATTTGAAACAAGTCTTAAAAGTACTTTTTAAGATAGGATGTTTAAGAGGGGGTTGTTTAGCCTGGAGAAGAGGAGGCTCAGGGGAGACCTTATTGCTGCCTACAACTATCTGAAGGGAGGTTGCAGTGAGGTGGGGGTTGGTCTCTTCTCATAGGCAACCAGCAACAGAACAAGAGGATAGAGTCTCAAGCTGTGCAGGGGGAAGTTTAGGTTTGATCTTAGAAAGATTTCCACAGAAAGCAAGATTGCTCCTTGGAATGGGCTGCCAAGGTAGGTGGTGGGGTTGTCCCTGGAGGTGTTTAAGAAAAGCCTGGGTGAGGCACTTAGTGCCATGGTCTGGTTGATTAGTTAGGGTTAAGTGATTGGTTTGGCTTGGTGATCTTGGAGGTCTCTTCCAACCTGGCTGATTTTGTGATTCAGTAATTAAACTGAAGAACCCATTGCTGTAGGGTTTTCTAGATGCTCAAAATAAAACAGATTCCAAAGGTTACTTTACAATTTAAAGGTAGATAAGTCTTCCTCTCTTGAACATAATGACATATTGCAAAGTCCAGAACTGCTAACCTGGTGTTTGCCAAAAGGCAGCAGATTATTTTGAGAAAAGGAGTGTATTCTCCTGTTTCTTACACTTTTTTGTTGTGTATTTGCTTGTTTTTTTCAAAGAATCTATTACTGGCCTAAATGGCCAGATCATCTACTTAAGGAAGTCAGCAGATTCTTTTACTTCTGATCACCAGATTCTACAAAAATCTACTGTGATTTTTTTTTTTTAAATGAAAATGAGATTAATGATTTTGCACATTGGTAACTATTAACTGAAATGCTACATCACACACAGTTATTTGTGCTCAGCTTATATTCTGTTCAGGAGATTTAGGGGGGTTGTGTCTAGCATGTTTTCAATACTAACACTGAGAAAAATCAAACATATGAAGAGAATAAAAAATATTTCCTTGTCAAGGCTAATCCATATTCCTGTATAACTAAGGTTCATTCTAAGAAAAGCACAAAATACTTTCATCACAATAAAAAGACACAGGACATTATTACCTAATTAGTTTGGAGATTTCAAAAAATTTTGGCCCATTATATTTTGGTACCCTACAGTGCTTTCCACATCTGCAAAATAGGGTCTGTCAGCATCTTCTGACACTGTTCTTAATTTCCCAATGGGATCCTGGGATGTATCAAGGAAGGTGTGT
The DNA here is from genome assembly GCF_027791375.1 of Indicator indicator. Lineage (NCBI taxonomy): Eukaryota > Metazoa > Chordata > Aves > Piciformes > Indicatoridae > Indicator > Indicator indicator. The sequence goes on from NC_072020.1 coordinate 31,054,441, forward strand.
CCAGCAGGTAGAGGGAAGTTCTTCTACCTCTGTACTCTGCCCTGCTGAGACCACAGCTGCAATCCTGTGTCCAGTTTGGGGCTCCCCAGTTCAAGAGAGACAGAGACCTGCTGGAGAGAGTCCAAGGGAGAGCCAGGAGGATGCTTAGGGGACTTGAGCATCTCCCCTGTGAAGAGAGACTGAGAGCCCTGGGGCTGTTTAGTCTGGAGAAGAGAAGGCTGAGAGGGATCTGATCAATGTCTATCAATAGCTGAGGGGTGGGTGTCAAGGGGAGGGGGCCAGGCTCTTTTGGGTGGTTCACAGTGATAAGACAAGGAACAATGGGTTCAAACTTGAACAGAGAAGATTTCACCTCAACATAAGGAGAAACTTCTTTCCAGTGAGGGTGACAGAGCCCTGGAACAGGCTCCCAGGGGGGTTGTGGAGTCTCCTTCTCTGGAGACTTTCCAACCCCACCTGGATGCATTCCTGTGCAGACTCCCCTAAGTGATCCTGCTCTGACAGGGGGGTTGGACCTGATGATCTCTGGAGGTCCCTTCCAACCTCTGATATACTCTGATACTGTGATATTTCTTAGCCCGTTCCACAACTCACCAGTTCTGGGAAAACATTAGGTAGGTAAACACTAAGGAGTCTCTCATCCATTTAAATTGTGTTCATCCCAGAAATGCTCAGCCTTTTCTTACTATATGGTATAAAATATTGTTTCCTCTGTTAGGCTGTAGCATTACAATTAAAGTTGACTCAGTCTTTCAGTTATAACCCTTTTACACTCCATAGCTTTATGGTTGACTTAAAATTTATCTCAGACAGCAAGGCAACAAAGTAACCATTTAAAATATATTTCCTATTCTTTATGAACAACAGTCAAAATTAGTCCTTGCAGAAAAAAAAAATTGCTAACACAGTATTACAACGGATAGTTAATCTTCCTGCCCAGCCTTCAGAGTCTCCTTGTAGGAAGCACCATGGCTTTGAACTTGGAATCATCAAAACAGTGACAGTCTTTATTCTCTTTCAGATTTTAAATGTTCTTTCAAAGACTTGATTTCTGAGTAAACATGTGGCAGTCCCGTGTGCCAAATTAGAATGTTTCTTACTCAGAAGTATTCTACAGAGGCTAGAGTAAACAAATAAATAAAGATGGTGGGAAAGACACACACCCATTTGTACTTAGATTCTCAATGACAGTAAGAAAATATCTAGCAAGGGAAGCTTCTGGGATTACTCTGGTGATGATACAATGATGGTGTATTTAGAGTCCTAGAATCATAGCATGGTCCAAGCCAGAAGAGAGCTCCAAAGCTCATCCAGTCCAACCTCCCTGGAGTCAGCAGGGACATCCCCAACTAGATCAGGCTGCCCAGAGCCTCCTCCAGCCTCACCTTGAACATCTCCAGGGAAGGAGCCTCAACCAGCAACCTGGCCAACCTCTTCCAGTGTTCCACCACCCTCAGAGTAAAAAACTTCTTCCTAACATCCAATCTGAATCTGCTCTTCTCTAGTTTGAAGCCATTGTCCCTCGTCCTGTCCCTGCAGGCCTTTGCAAACAGTCTCTCTCCAGCCTTCCTGGAGCCCCCTTCAGGTACTGCCAGGCTGCTATTAGGTCTCCCCAGAGCCTCCTCTTCTCCAGGCTGAACACCCCCAGCTCCCTCAGCCTGTCCTCATAGCAGAGCTGCTCCAACCCCCTGATCATTCTCATGGCCCTCCTCTGGACCCTCTCCATCAGCTCCATGTCCTTCCTGTGTTGAGGGCTCCAGAGCTGTACACAGCACTCCAGGTGAGGTCTCCCCAGAGCAGAGCAAAGTGGCAGAATCACCTCTCTGGCTCTGCTGGCAATGCTGCTTTGGATGCAGCCCAGGCTGGGATTTGCCTTCTGTGCTGCAAGCTCACACTGCCTGCTCCTGTCCAGCTTCTCATCCAGCAGCACCCCCAAGTCCTTTTCCTCAGGACTGCTTTCTAACATCTCATCCCCCAGTCTCTATTGATAGTGAGGATTGTTCTGGCTCAGGTGCAGTCCCAGTGTATTAAATGGTCACTTTCACTCTTAGGAAGAGCTCTGTTTCTTGCATGGCTAAGCTTAGCAGACCTTTCAAGTGGATTTTATTAAAGCTACACTTGTGTATGTCACTGGATGTAGACCAGAGAGTAAAGAAGCAAGCTGTGGAATGATATTAACTGACTTTTATAAGTGAGATTTTTTTTTTTCAGTCATCTGAAATGTCTATGACCTGTCCTGAGGACAAGCAGCCTGTGGTAGTTTGAGGTTCAGGCACCTTTAAGAAGAGCACAAAGACAACGTCCTCCAAAAAGGGAGTCCCAAGGGAGGGACCTGGCCACCCCAGGATATTGCATAGTTGTTATTCAATTCTGATTTCCAGTACCACCCTGTTTAAGGCAGTGCCTGGCTGATATCCTCTCTCCTCTCCTCCTGGAGAAGAGCTGCCATGCCTCTTTATCTCATGGTTTGTGTGGGGACAGCTCTGGCTGGCAGGGGGAATTTTGAGCTGTGTCACAAGACCTTGCAGGCCTGAGGAGGTGCAGGGTGCAGTTGTGGCTTATGCCTGCACCTGCTGAGGCTGGTAGGGGTAGAAGATTCTGGAAGGTTTTGGCCTGACAGACTCAGCCTAATTTCTGAATGTATTCATTCTACTTGAATGCCTTCTGTGTGTATATTTGTAAATAGAATCTCATTTCACCTTCTAGTCTAGCAGTGGAACCTTTTTATTTCTGCTCCCCAAAAAGGAGCAGAACATCTTTCTGTCCTCTGGTCCCGAGTACCTCGTGGCTCTAAGCCGGGACAGCAGCCTCACAACATGAGTGCTCTGGACAATTTCAAAGGAAATGTACCCTTCCAAACTGTGATAACTTCCATTTACCACCAGGTGGTACAAACCCAGAGCTGCCTGTTCGATGCCAGTGAATTCAAGCAGTAAATGATCGAAATTCCTAGGGCTGGATGTCATCCTCATGGTGCTTTGCTGGGCTGTGCTTCGTTGTTGTTAGTGTGGCTGTTCAGCAAAACCAGGCAGCTCCTTCACAGTAGAGAAGCAATTGCATGCTGGAAGGCACAGAGTTTCACAAATGATAGGCTTTAGGCAGTAGAGCTTTTTCCCAGTAGCCCTGTGAGAAGACTTCTCTGGCAGACCACTCACAAAGAGTAGCTGGAAGTTTAGATCTGGATGAGTTTGCCTAGTGTAAGAAATGACTGTTGCTGAAGACTGCCACTAGTAAGGGAGCTAAAATGTGAGGCTTAAAATTTTATCAAACTTGTTCCAACAGAAGATTCAGAATGCTTTTATGTAGCTAGGGTCCTAGTCAGAAAGATCTAAACTTAAGGGTGGTATAAAGTTGTCATAGTCTCTCTAAGTCATCCCTGAATTAATGTGTCTTGAATTTTGACTTCTGTTTGGGTTGGGTTTTTTTGTTTTTTGTTTTGTTTTGTTTTTTCCCTGTCAGAATCTGGTCCCACATCCTTTGCAGCTGCAGAAGGATTTGAAGAGACCTTTTGGTTTTTTTTATTTATATCTTCTATCATAGACAACAGTCATAGATAGTTAGAGTAAGACACCTGTTTTGGCCCAGATAAACCTACTGTGCTTTTGATTCATGCCTGCTTGGACAGATTTTGCTAAGTATTTGTGTGAGAAATGCATTTGCTCTGTAGTTAGTAAACACAGAGAGTAAAAGTGAAATTTTATTTTGCTGAAGTCAGGTTGTATGCAAGCTTCTGTATTTCTGCTGTTGGACTATCCCTGATCAAATGAAGTAGAAAAAAAAAATCATTCTAAATAATCATTCTAAATAAAAATTAGAAGATACATTTTCTAGACTGAACATTTATCAGTTGCAGCAGAGATGCTCTTTGCTTACATCATCATCTACTTGATCATAGCTCTTAAAGGTTGTTTAACTTTTTAATGTTAAATAATTTTATACTATGGGACACATGAATATTACTTGTGAGGCTAGGAAAGATTATTTTGAGAGATGATAGGGTGAAGTTCCACTTCAGGAGCAATTCCTGGGTGGAGAGATTTCTTAATTTAAGATAAATAATAGACAGCCCTTGTACTGAAAATTTGTGTCAAAGTTGCCAAATAGAAAGGCATAGGGATTTTTTTTAGAACAAAATACTAAGAAATACCATCAAATAAATTCTTATATTTGCATATATGTATAAAAAATACTATTGATACTTTAATATATTAATCTTCTGAAATAATTACACATGCCATCCAGACTGCAAGACAGGCTTTGGTAACATTCTGATGCATATTTAACTTCCACTAAAGTTGAAAATTAGTTTACAGCTATGCCCTCTTAAGGTGAAAAAGAATGACAACACAGTTGTCACAGTTAGAAGGGGACAATGGTAGAGCAACTCTTCATTCTTCTGTTCAAAATCTTCATTATCCGCCCCCCCCCCCCCCCCCCAAATCTTCATTATTTTCCCTGTTTTCATTATGACTTTCTATGAATTGTTTTAATATTACTCACAGTATCAGAGTATATCAGAGGTTGGAAGGGACCTCCAGAGATCATCAGGTCCAACCCCCCTGTGCCAGAGCAGGATCACTTAGGGGAGTCTGCACAGGAATGCATCCAGGTGGGGTTTGAAAGCCTCCAGAGAAGGAGACTCCACAACCCCTGTGGGCAGCCTGTTCCAGTGCTCTGTCACCCTCACTCTAAAGAAGTTTCTCCTCATGTTGAGGTGAAATCTTCTATGTTCAATGTGAACCAGCAAAAAGAGCCTGGATCCTCCATTTGACACCCACCCCTCAGCTATTGATAGACATTGCTCAGATCCCCTCTCAGTCTTCTCTTCTCCACACTAAACAGCCCCAGGGCTCTCAGTCTCTCTTCACAGGGGAGATGCTCAAGTCCCCTAAGCATCCTCCTGGCTCTCCCTTGGACTCTCTCCAGCAGGTCTCTGTCTCTCTTGATGCAATACTGCATCCAGTTTGGGGCTCCCCAGTTCAAGAGAGACAAAGATCTGCTGGAGAGAGTCCAAGGGAGAGCCAGGAGGATGCTTAGGGAACTTGAGCATCTCCCCTGTGAAGAGAGACTGAGAGCCCTGGGGCTGTTTAGTCTGGAGAAGAGAAGGCTGAGAGGGGATCTGATCAATGTCTATCAATAGCTGAGGGGTGGGTGTCAGGTGGAGGGGGCCAGGCTCTTTTTGGTGGTTCACAGTGATAAGACAAGGAACAATGGGTTCAAACTTGAACAGAGAAGATTTCACCTCAACAAGGGGAGAAACTTCTTTCCAGTGAGGGTGACAGAGCCCTGGAACAGGCTGCCCAGGGGCGTTGTAGAGTCTCCTTCTCTGGAGACATTCCAAACTCCACCTGGATGCATTCCTGTGCAGACTGCCCTGGGTGATTCTGCTCTGGCAGAGGGGTTGGACCTGATGATCTCTTGAGGCCCCTTCCAACCTCTGATAGACTCTGATACTGTGACTGTGAACTTCAGAGAATGGGAAACTACGACTGGAAAGCTGTCATCAAAAAATATCTTTAGCCAAACTGTATGTACGAAGGCAAAGATATAAGGCAAGAGCTGTCACTGAACTTATCCTAGTTCTTAGAAGCCCAGCATTAAGAGGGGGAAGAATGTATATATATATATAAATGTTCAATAGCAAGTGCTGATATATATGTGACTCACCACTTAAGCAAATGATGCTCTTTATTGTCATTTCCCTTCCCTCAGTTGTGTGGCAAGCCAAGGCAGACCACAGCAAGTAGCTTCTTAGTAAACAAAGCTACAGCCATAAACACTCTTTTGTTTTGCAGCCTTCCCTACCTAATGCTGCATCTGGCATTTTCCTTAAAATAAGGAAATTATATTTTTCTTCTTACTTAAGATCCTTTCAAGTTACTTGTTTCCTTGTGTTTTTTTCCTTCCATGCATTCCTATTGATCTCTCTGATTGAGCTCCTGATTGCCTTTCTTTCTCATCTCAAAAGAAAGAGACAAATCATCTGAGACATGGAGTGTGGGAAAGAGGGGATGGAAAAAAATGCAATAATTTGGTTCAAATTCTTGTCAAGACTCAGAGAGCCAATCCACTTCTTACATGACTGTGGGCATCCCCCTAATTTCTCTGTATGGCATGAGTGATTTTATTTCATTTATAGCTCAAGAACACTGTAAAGACAGATTCACTGAAAATTGCAAATTATCCTGATGCTATCTCCTTTAAGAGAACCTGGATGAATTTCTGAGAAAGATAGAAAAAAAAAATAGAACTGACTCAAAATTAGATTACTTTTAGAGAATGCTGCAGCAGAGTTCTATCTCAAATGAAGATGAAATATACTGGATGTAGGAGAAAGATCTTCCTAGGACCTTTGGCCCAGTTCCTCAGTATTAAGTTTACAAGTGAAAACATATCAAAACATATTCAAAACTAGAATAGCTTGCCCAAAGAAATTCTGAAGGATCTGTTTGTGGAGATACTTAAACCCATGTGTTGAGCAGAGGCTTTTCCTAGAGAATCTCAAGATATTCTTGCATGATTTGCAACCATGTTTCTGTGATTCTGCCTTCAAGTAATTAGTTACGATGCTTACTTGTGTTTGTCTAAGAGAGTTACACAAAGGGATTTAGAACATGTCTAAGCTTTGTGTAAAACTTCTGTGTTTACATAGGTGTCTAACTCCAGCCAAGTAATGAATCTGCTTGTTTCAGCTGGGACTAGTTACTTATTTACTAGGACACACAGAAATAGTGGCTGCTAAACATAGCTGCATTGTTGCAAACAGAACATCTCAGTGTCTTTCTAACACTAAAGTGTGTCAAAGTTCCATGGCTTTGGATGATATTTGCACATGCCTGGAACACAAAGACGTTGGTGAGCATGGCCAAAAGTAGAGCTTTCAGATTTCTTTTGAAAAACTCCAAACAGCTAAACCCAGAAATAGTAATTTGCAGTAGTTCTTCCCTTCTCTTAGATGGTTTTTAAAGGAATGTATTCTCATTTCAGAAGTAGACACCAGCCTGAGTCGTGGATTCTGTCAACAGAAAACTCATAAGACTTTAAGCATCAAGTTTCTTACAGCCTGCCTTAGATGTTTCTTTGTTCACAGTGCTGGTTGCTGTCAACCCTGTTCTTAGGCACTTCTGTCTACTCAGCTAATGAGTCAGGAATGTGAATGACTGGGCTGGTTCAGCAGTGTGAAAGGCCTTTGAGCTGTGTGTTTAATCTCACCTTTAGTATTTCCACAGTGCTGAAAACTTATGTAGTACATATCCCAGTTCTTGCCAAAGCTGGGTTTAATAGTCCAGTCCATCCTCACGAAAAGCTAACACTTACAAGTGCTGTACACTTCTTACAAAAGAAAATCACAGAATCATAGAATCAGTCAGGGTTGGAAGGGACCACAAGGATCACCCAGTTCCAACCCCCCTGCCATGGGCAGGGACACCTCACACTACATCAGGCTGGCCAGAGCCTCATCCAGCCTGGCCTGCAAACACCTCCAGGGATGGGGCCTCAACCACCTCCCTGGACAACCCATTCCAGGCTCTCACCACTCTCATGGGGAAGAACTTCTTCCTCACATCCAGTCTGAATCTCCACACTTCCAGCTTTATTCCATTCCCCCAAGTCCTATCACTACCTGATATCATCCTGAGCTTTTGACTAAAATCACTTGAATATTCCATTGAAAACAACACAACTACTGGTAGAACTGTCAGTAAATGCCACTTTCCACAAACACACCAGAATTTATTTTTTTTTTCTTTCTGTATTAATATTAATATTCTGCACTAATATTAATATATTCACACCACTACTTCTGGAGCCACATTTTAACCACTCTATGCACCCTTTACTGGGAGATTATATCTTGCCTTGCAAGATGACAACTTTTCATTACTTTGCTTATTAGTCATCATTCAGCCAGTCAGTCAGTCAGGACTCCAGATTAGATCTGTTTCCCTGCCTTATGCTTTTAAGCAGGATGTCATTTCACAGAAGTGCCACTTCTTCAGGCTTGATATTTCTAGGAACAGTAGTTAACAATGAATATGAAGGTACACAAACATTCAGGAGAGAAAAGAAAAAAGAGGATTTGAGGTAGAGCTGGGAGGAGACTTGAGACAATATAGATGTGATGGTTTAGAACTGTCTTTTTAATTTTTCTTCTCAAAGTTCAAGCAGAGAAAGCTAAAGAAGGTAAATAAGTCACTATTGAGTGTAAGAAAGCAAAATAATGATTGTTATAAACTCTTCCATTGGATAGATAGAAATGTTTAAGAATCTCTACTCAAAACAAAGTTGGGGCAGTCGGGGTCTGAGCTTGCAACTTGCTGGGCTGTCTGGCTGCTTCTTCTTCTCTTGTGGCTGAAGATAACACACTGACCTTGATGAGCTGTTTAACAGCTTCTCTGCATCCAGCCTGGCTGCAAAAACCTCCAGGGATGAGGCTTCTACCACCTGCCTGGGCAACCTGTTCCAGTGTCTCACCACCCTCATGGTGAAAAACTTCTTCCTAATATCCAACCTGAATCTACCTTTTTCTATTTTTTTTCCATCCCCCCTAGTCCTATCACTACCTGACACTCTAAAAAGTCCCTCCCAGCTTTCTTGTAGGCCCCCTTCAGATACTGGTAGGCCACAGGTGCATAACTTTTCATTTTCTTCTGCTGAAATGAATGAGATTACTGGTTGCCCATCTCTCCAGTTTGTCACAGTCCCTACGAATGGCAGCACAGCTACCTGGTCTATCATCCACTCCTCTCAATTTTCTATTATCTGCAAACTTGCTCAGGGTGCACTCTGCTCCTTTATACAGGTCATTAATCAAGCTGGAAGAGGATAGATTTAGACAAGATATTAGGAGGAAATTCTTTACAGTGGGGGTGCTAAGATACTGAAACAGATTGCCCAGGGAAGTTGTAGATGTCCCCTCCCTGGGCATCCCCTCCTGTTGCTGCATATGCAATGTGTCTATATTCTTCTTGGGTCACCTGACCCTGCTTGTGCCTCTTGCATACTTTCATTTTGGAGCTCTGTGTTGAATCATGCAGGTCTCCTGTCCCCTTTGCTTGACTTCCTGTAAATAAAGATGATACTTCATGAGCTTAGCTGAGAAAATACTTGAAAATCAGATCTTCTGGATCACTTTTCTCTCCAAAAATATCTCAGGGGATTATTTCAATTCAATCTGTAAATAGGTCAAAATTCATGATGAGTTCTCCTTGTTTACAAGGATCAGGTCAGCAGGATATCTCCTATAGTCAGCTCCTCAATTATCTCTTTTAGGACGCTCTCATCAATGCACTCCAGAACTCGATCGGATTGCTTGTGTCCTCCTGTTTTGCCCCTGGAACAGATATTAGGTTGCTTGAATTTCCACATGAGAATCAAAACCTCTGAAGATGAAGCTTTTTGCAGCTGTCTTAAAATCTCATCTACTCCTTCCTGACCAGTAGCAGACACTGACCACAATTTTGCCTGTATTCTTCTGCCAACTGAGGAAAGGAGGAGGAAGAACTGAGAACACTTGGAGAAAAAGCAAGACTAAGGGGTGCTGATTAGGAGAAATTGAGAGAGAGAGATGCTGATCCCTTCTCCAAGCTAGTCAGTGACAGGATGCATGGAAATGGCTTAAAGCAACATCAAGGGAGGTCCAAACTTGACATTAGGAGGCACTTCTTTACTGAGAGGGTAAGCAAACACTGGAACAGACTTCCTAGAGAAGTGATTGATGCTCAAAGCCTGCCAGTGTTTAAGACATATTTAGAC